>NW_026068004.1:4171868-4219157 GCF_014885135.2 Alexandromys fortis
TGAAAGACCTCAATATCAGTCCAAACACACTGAACCTGATTGAAGAGAAAGTGGGAAGTACTCTACAACACGTGGGCACAGGAGACCACTTCCTACGTATAACCCCAGCAGCACAGACAGTAAGGGCCTCATTGAATAAATGGGACCTCCTGAGACTGAGAAGCTTCTGTAAAGCAAAGGACACTGTTGCTAAGACAGAAAGGCAACCCACTGACTGGGAGAAAATCTTCACCAACCCCGCAACTGACAAAGGTCTGCTCTCCAAAATATATAAAGAACTCAAGAAACTAGACCGTAAAAGGCTAATCAATCCAACTGACCCTAACTCTTTCACTCCTGTTTTTGATCCTCATCAGCTCTGAGAGGCAGTTGAGTCCAGGCAGAGATTCTTCTCCCTCAGGATAGATAAGGAAGCAGGTTCAGAGAGAAGCAGCCAGAATCCATTGAGTGTCACATATAGAAACAACAACCCTGGCTCTGTTGTTTTTAGTCTTGGGTATTTTATTATAGATTTATAGGGAGGAGCTCAAGAGGGAGTGAGACACATATACCATTTGAGTTAGGAATGGGTTTCAGCAACCTGGCTGAAAAACAGTCACATGATGGGGACAGAACTTTGCAAGGCTGAGAAAGCCTGAAGTCCAATGGAAAGTATATTTGAGATCAAGCAAAGGAGAACACTGACCAGAGGAAAATAATATAAAGTGAAAAAATGTTGGGGGTGGATCATATACCTTTCTGGGTGAAGACTCAAAAAAGTGGGCAGACATATCCAAGCCTTATGACTGTCTCAAGCATCTGCACACCCTAGCCTTTTTTTTTTTTTAAATGATTGCAGCTCTAAGAGATTTCCAAGCATGGTCCTAAATGCCTATTGCACAGATACAGAACAATGACCAAAAAGACATGAGCAATTTGACAAAATTCACCCATTTATTGAATGGTAGAAACAACTTCAGGACCTGGCCACTTGCCTCTTGGGTTAGGATGAATCTGCCATGTCTAACATGCTTAATTGTGTGAGTTCAAGCTAATGGCTGTACCTCTGCTCTAGTCAAAAATGCTCCTGCTTCGTAGAACTGGGTTTACTCCGCCATGGTCGCAGGGCCACCACAGAGGACAGCATGAAGTAAAAGTCAAATTCTAGAGAGTTCATTCTGCACTCACAGACTTAAGGAGAGGAGGGTAAGTTTAAAGAAGAGAAGGCAGCAGATCTACAGCTCTCACAACAGGGACGCCTTAACTGGCCCCCAGATGACAATGCCTCATTAATGGACCATGTAAGAATGGGCTCATTTGAGTAAATGAGGATGTCAAAATATTTTCCGTTTTGATGCATAGAGAAGAACATGACAAGCAGTGGGAGGATGGCCTGGGGAAGGGGCACACAGGTGTCTGCAGAGAATTCCATCCCATCCACTTAATTCTTCACACCCTTTCCTCTTGAGGACACCTTTGATGGGGATCCACATGAGACAGAAACATCTCACCATTCTTTCTGTTTCTAAGTGGCTACCCACAGGTCTCTCCACACTCATTTTATACAATTTACTATTATATTCCATGGCTGTTCATGACCATGTAAACAGCACATGGACCACAATGCATTCATAAATACAGACCCTCACCTGGAAGCTATTTCTTATTCCAAACCAAATTCCATGGACAGTGTTTTGTTTCCTGAGAGGGTTTCTCCTGACCACTGTCTTCAGTGATATCTGGAAACAGGACAAGGTGCTATGCTGGCCACTTTCAGGTGGGGTAGGCGTGTCATACAGAACCATGTGTAAAATCAACATGAGTTTGTTCCTCTTCCTCAATTCTCCCTGGGGAACTGACCATGGGGACCACAGGCTCAGACTGTGTAAGGGATGTAACAGGAGTAAGCCACTCAGGCCACTTGCTTGTGTAATATTTTGCCTTCATGGACTACTAAAGGTATCTGTGGGTGCACACTGATATTTGATGATGCCATTTTTTTGACCCACTACATGGGTACTCATCTAATTATGGACATCAATGGAAAAAAGAATCGTAAAACAAAACAAAAGCATTTTTATTCATAAATGTATTTTATGTATGTATACAAATATAGAATATCTTTAGTGTGTGTGCATGTGTGTTTGTGTCTGTGTGTCTGTGTGTGTACGGAGGGATTGAGTTCACATGCTCACTTGAAGTCTATGGTCCATGTATTGTTAAGATGTCAGAACATCCTAAATGCAATGTGCCTCCATCATAATCCTAGCAATCACTCTTTTGAAATTGCCAAATGATTCCTAAAGTTCAATGGAAAATGCTAGGCTCTCAGAAGAGGCCCGTGATTGTCATAAGAATGATTCCATAGGCTCATATATTTGAATATTTAGTTCCCAGGGAGAGAAAGACTTTGGAAAGATTAGAGGATTAGGATGTGTGGCTTTATTGTAGGAATTATGTCATTGAAGTTGGGATTGGAGGTTTCAGAAGCCCGTGCCAAATCTAGTGTCTCTCTGCCAGTGGATCAGGATGTAGCTCTCAGATACTGGCCTTGTGTCATCAGTGTCACCATACCCCTGCCACTGATGATCAACGATGGATTAAGCCTCGGACACTGCAAACAAGCCCCAATTGCTGTAGGAAATCATACAGCCAATATCCTTTAAATTAACTGCCCATTGGGCGTGGCCTCTTATACTATTTACACCAATGTAAAGCATGCATCAGTCTCTTTTCCGGCTGCGGGATTGGTTTTTGTTCTCCATTCCAGCAGAGAATTCTGATTTGTGAGTCTGCCCTTAAATAAATAACCGCCTATTATTCTCAATTCTGAGCTAATGTGGAATTTCTTTTAAGCGCCTTCTTCATCTGGCGCCCACGTGAATTCAGACTCCACACCTATCAGGTGGACGGCCTAAAGGCCTAGCCAGTTCACTGTCCAGAAAGTCTCCCAACCTTGCTCACTTAGCTTGCTTTTACCTAAGTGTTTTTTTTTTTGTAGAAACCCCACCACAGAGGAGTTACTGCGTGTGACATCTTGGAAATTTCCCAAGTGCACGCACAACTGCCGTGTTCCTTGGTGTGGTTCCCTGGTGTGGTTCCTTGCCGCATGGTGACTTCTGCAGCTTCCGGTTTGTGTTCTCTGCCTGTGAGTTCTGGGTTTCTTGCTCAATATATGGAATTGATTTAATTGCTTTTAATTTGTCAAACAAAGCATATTTCTCAGCATTTAACCAGAACCAAGGCAGGAAACTAAAGCGGCTCAGGACTGTTCCTTTTGCCACAGGTTGCATTGCTGCTAGTTGCAAATCTGCAACCGTGACATCTGCTGGACAATAAAGATTATTACACCTAAAACAATTTGCTGGATCTCATAACAGGTAATTAATAAATCAATATGGCAGACGATATTAATCTGGAAACCTTTAGTAACATTTTTGCTAATAGTCTGGATTGTATTCTGCAAAGCTTATATGGTTATGGTGATAGTTCAATTTATTGGATATTGGGACTCAGCTTTGTTCTTTATATTCTATCCTTAAGAAAGAATGTGGCACTTTTAGGAATGATACAGTCTTTACAGACTAATAATGAACAGCTAGTTGACAGGATTAATACCATCATAAATCAAAAGTTATCTGAAAAAATTGATACTATTAAAAAGGGTAAAATTAATTTGACAGACAAAATTGAATCCATATCTAAGGGTACTGAGAAATTATCTGAAAGAATTCATACTGTTGAATTTGACAATCAAAATTAGTTAAAAGATTATGACACGTTAGTAGATAGAGTATCTCTCCAGGATGGCAATCTGCACACTATTCAAGTAATGGCCAAGGATGAGATGTTATATTTAAAGGAGAAACTTCAGACCTTGGAATCACATGTGCAGAATGAGGACCAGAGGCTAGGTGCCTCAATGAAATCACTAGAAATATTTACATGCTAGAAGATTCAGGCTTTACAGAAGACAATGATAAAAAGATTTGAAATTATTGAAGAAATTATTGGAGCTGGTGAACAGGGAAAGAAGGCACAAGGACAGGATTCAAAATGGCCAATAGCTGTCAGAGATGACTTACCCGGAATTTTAACTTACTACCCTGTAATCTACCCAGACAAAGCAACAAGTTCTAAAGGCCTAAAAGGATCCAAAGAAAGTAGATGGATACCTATAGGAATAAATGATCTAAAAGAAATTAAGCAAGCTGTTGTAATTTACAGCTTGCATTCCGCATTTGTTAGGGAGATGATAAAGACTTGGGCTTCTAGCATCAAGGCAACACCACATGACTGGATTCAGTTGGTTTCAGCAGTTCTGGATGATGGGCCCCAGTTGATGTTAAATGTCATTTTAGGGAAAAGGCAAAAATTTTGGAACAACAGGGAAATGCAAAAGGCCTTGAGACTTCCCAAGATCAAATTCTTGGTGGAGTCACCTCAGTCCGTGTTCTTAAAGTCTTAGAATTATTCCCAGCTCACTGGATATGGTGCCCCCTGCTGCTAATCCTAGCATTTGGGAGGTCTAGGCAGAAGGATTCTGGAGAAGGTCGGCTTAAGGCAACCGTGCTCGGTGTTTTATGTTAACAAACTAAAGAGGAGGGAATCTCAACTTTAAAAAGTCTCAGCTGGGTGGTGGTGACACAGGCCTTTAATCCCTGCACTCAGAAAGCAGAGTACAGTGGATATCTGTGAGTTAGAGGCCAGCCTGATGTACAGAGGAAGAGAAAGTTCAAGGACAGGCTCCATAGCTACACAGAGAAGCCCTGACTTGAGAAGCAAAGCAAAGGGCTGGAGAGATCGCTCAGAGGTTAAGAGCATTGCCTGCTCTTCCAAAGGTCCTGAGTTCGATTCCCAGCTACCCACATGGTGGCTCACAACCATCTGTAATGTGCTCTGGTGTGGCTCTCTTATGTCTAACTCAATTGGTGTGTGTGTGTCTTTCCCTCTTGAACCCGTTTTTATACATCTATAATAAAATTTCCATGACCAAAACCAACAGTGTCAGGGAGGCTGTATCATTCTATATGTGAGGCTCAACCACAGAACTGCCTACTTCTCTGTGAACCTCTATTTCTTTATTAATACTTGTGGAGAAGACTCTCTGCCTGGACACCACTGCTTCTCCAGAGCTGATGAGGACCAGCAAGAGGAGTGAGGAGAGTTGGGGTCAGAGCTGTGGAACAAGGCTTAGCAACAGCACTGCAGGGCCCAAGGTGCTTCTGATTAGTGCTGATTGCCAATTAGAAAGGTGTAAATACACCAATTGTGACCAAAGCAATGATTGCAACACAGGCCATTGAACAGCAGTTGAGATTACATGTTATCATATAGTATTTCAACCAGAAAATGCATTACACTAAAAAACTGCTAGAATAGAGTTCACAGGAAAATGGGGTTGGTTGTCAGGATGTGTAGAGTTCATAGCTTGTGTGGCCTTCAATTTTTTTTAAATGCCATTATTCGAACTCTAGCCTCAAGGATTCTATTTACTCAGGTGCTATACAGGTGAACCACATTCCTAGGCACTCTGGCTTTGTTTCCAGTACAACTTATTTAATTATCATTTCATAATTCACTTTTACTATTGGCTGTGTTTAAGGAGCAGATCGCAGGAATTCTAACCCCTTATCAATCATCACTCTCAGCAGGAAGTTCTCCTCCTATTGAATCCAAAACACAGGCAGAAGGCAGGGATGGATATTCGAGTTCATGAGCACTGGCCAGAACTTGTGCCAGTGTGTAGACATCATGACATTCTATTCCTCTAGCCAGCCTAGAAGAAAAGAAGCTACAGTTGGAATTTTATAGGAGAGGCAACCAAGGCAGAAAAACAACAAATTCAAAACTGCTCCAGAGTTTGATATATTTGGACTTAAATTCTTATTTGCATCTAAGATAGATGAGCCTTGTGAGTGTTTTCTCACTCCAGAGGCATGGAGATGTCACTGCTGACTCCATGTTGGTATGTCTGGTTGTGGGATGTTTGTTCACTGTGAAGATGTATTGATGTGATCTGTATAAGAAAAACCTGAATGGCCAATAGCTATGCAAGAGCTATAAGTAGGTCTTCTGGGCAGATAGACAAAGTGAATAATTGAGGCACTCAGGAGGCACCACAGAGATGTGGAGATTAATTCAAGTTATAAGAGCTAGTGGGACAAGCCTGAACAAAGACTGAGCTGTTGTAATTAATAATTCTTCATGTTGTTTCTTGTGAGTTCTTGTCCCAAAGAAAATTCTGTCTGCAATGTCAAGGTTGACTTTTATTTTTGTTTGCCCTTTTGTTTATGTGCGTGAGTGTTTTGCCACACTTATGCGTCTCTTCTACATGCATGTCTGGTTCCTGAGGAGATCAGAAGAGAGTACTAGATCTTCTAGAGCTGGAGATACAGACAGCTGTGAACTTCTATGTTAGTGCTAGGAACCAAACTGGGTCTTCTCTAAGCCCAGCAAGCACTGTTTCCTCAGGTCTAACTCTGCATCCCCCATTGTTGTGACATCCCAAAGGACCATTTCATAGTCCTCAGTGTTTTGTAATAGCACAACCCTATGCTCTTCCCCTCAGCTTCCTTCTCCAGACAGTAACCCAGAAAACTTTCTGTAGTACACTTCTTAGTAAATGAGTCAATTCCCACAAGGCACCTCAACGAGGCGTTGTCAGCTGGAGGCCAATTAAAGAGTCCCTGTTTTGTTAGGACTAGGAAAGCTGCTTGCTTCCCCTGATTCAAACCTCACCATATTCTCTTTGAGTCCTAGGAGCCCACCTGAGTCAAAGGGAAACTGTAGATTTTTCTGTATACATCTGGCTGACCTCTGGGAAGGTCCGTTGACCTACAGGTCAGGAGCAGCTATCAGCATCAGCAGAGAACTTGGTTAGAGTTGAGGTTCAGCTATGAGCTTAGATGATTAAGCATGTGACATACATGGCAGAACCAGCCTCCACCCAAGAGACATGGTGAAGCTCTGGTGCTGGCTGTGCCATTGACAGCTGTATGACCTTTGCCAAATCCCTCCTCTCTCTGTGGTCACTCTTTATTTATCTATGAAGCAGTGAGTTAGGATCATGATTGACAGGATCTGGTTAGCTCTTCTGTCACTAAAGGACAGAGTGGCTGTTGCTTTGACCTGTTCTCAGGAAGGTCACTTCATGTCTCTGAACCTCATCTTCAAGATCTTTCCAAGGGAAGGTGAATGTTTTTCTAGACTGTACTGTCTCTTCTGAGCTAGAAAGTGGGTCAATGGCCTGAATGAGAAGAGTTAGGTCTGTTGTGTGCAATTGATGCTTAGCAACAGCACTGCAGGGGCCAGGCCAGGGGCTGAGGCCTCAACTATCTCGTTTGGATAGTTGTGGTATAAATACACCATTCCATGTCAATGTCATGACAGTCATGACATGAGTCACCAAAAGGGTCCAAGCTTGAACCTTGTTCTACATCTTTCGCCAAATGAATCCAATGCAGTAGGTAGTAGCTTTTAGGCTCCAGACTGCAGTATAATGTGGGCAGATCATCAGGATTTGAAGAGACTTGAACATTCATTGTTATTATTTTGGGAAGGTCATTTTCAATGCTATGAATCAAATTCTATGCCTCACGCATACTATCTAGTCAGGTGCTGTGTATCTGAGCTGCATTCCCAGCCACACTGTCTTTAATCTCAACACAATAGCTTTAATTATAGTTTTAAGTAACTTTTAATATTGATTGTGTTTCAGGATCAGCTCATGGTTCTGCTGTTACCATGTTGCTTTTTAGGTTTTTGCATGATTTCTTGCATTGGCACTTACCCATCTCTTCCTTCAAATGAGGCCGGCAATGTCTTTGTATTTTGGTCCAATCCTTGCAGTGGCTGTCTGAATGTTTGGGAACTTCTCTTGGTCTATTATGTACTGTCAATGTCTGTCTTAAGAAGCCTCTGAGGTCTCTCTAAGCCTGCTCCATTGGTCTTCTCTCCTGGTTCACTCTCTTGCTCCTCTCTCTTGGTCCCTACAGTGTTGTAGCCAGCTCTTGGTCCCCAGAGTATTATAGTAAGCTCTTGGTTCCCTCAGTATTGTAGCAAGTTCTTACTTTTTTCAGTATCATAGCAAGCTGTGTTTCAGAGTTCTGCCGAGGTCACAGGAGGATAGGCGAGTTTGGAGGTGGAATGGTGCTGGTAGTTTGCAGGGTATGGTGGATAGGGCTGGGTAACTGGGGGAGCCTATCTGCAGGGAACTTTCCTGCTGGCTAGCTAGAAAAGCCAAGGGAGTTGGAGGAGAGGCCTGGGGTTCTATCCCACTGTGGAGGTCCTAGAGAGTGGGGTGTCCCACCACATGGCTGTTCACTCACTTCTTAAGTTCCCTCAGTATTGAAGCAAGCTGTGTTTCAGAGTTCCACCGAGGTTGCAGGAGAATAGGTGAGTTTGGGGCTGGGGTAGGGATGTAAGTTGGAGGGTCGGGAGGATGGGGTTGGGTAATGGGGGAGCCTACCTGCAAGAAACCCTCCTGCTGCCTTGCTAGAAAAGCCAAGAGGGTTGTAGGAGGGGCCTGGGGTTTTGTCGCACTGTGGAGGTCCTAGAGAGTGGGGTGTCCTGCCATGTAGCTATTCACCCCTCAGTGTAACTTTTTACCACGTTTTAAATAAAACATGTTTTAAGACATATAAATGCAAGTTATTAATGTGTGTACCTACAAGTTATAAAGATCTGAGGACAAACACAAGTTATCAATTGTTCTCCCTCATTGTGCTGCCATTCATAGTTGGGAATTTTTTCAATAAATTGCTAACAAGCTATTAAACTAACTCTTGAAGAGTACCATACTGTGAAGTCAACACTATAAATTCTCTTTGGTCATTTTCTAAAGATACTTTTCATCGTGCAAAAACATCTATCACAGTCATTTTGGCATAAATATGTTGTTGTTTATACAATGTATGTGTCTAAAACTTATCTTTTACAAACTTAAAGAATTCTTATGAGTTCCACGGAGTCGAATTGAAAGATTCACCTTAAAGAAGTCAGATACTCCCCTCTCTCAATTTCCTGCTCCTGATACACTCCTCCTCAGCTCCCAAAACCCAAAGAAATTTTTTTCTTTCTATACTTAACCTGTCCTCTGCTCTGTCAATACCCTGCCAGGTCCAAAAGTCACCAAACTGTTTCACACCACAAATCCTGGACAGGATTGAAGCAACCGGATACCCCAGAACATGACCAGCACCCAGCTTTCTCAGGGTCTCCCAAGACTCTGACATTCACAAATCAGCAGGAAGTAGTCTTCAGTACTAGATGCCCTAACCCCCTTAACCTGCTATGCCTAACTTCTTGCCTTTTTATTATAAGAGAAACATGAGAATGTTATAATTCTGCTGGCCTTCCCTGTCCCCTGGGTACTCTATCCCTTTAAGAGTAAGTTCTGCCCACCCCCAATCTCCCCCTTTCCACTGATCTGGCTCTTCCTCTCCTCTCTTTCTTTCTGTCCTTCCTTCTTCTGAAGATTATCCCCCTTCCTCCCTACCTTCAACTCTCTCTCTCTAGATAGATAGGTATAGACATAGAGATATATTTCTCTCTTCCATCCATAATCCCCTTACCCTTATAGCCTTCTCCATACCCATTAAATAAACCCTGTACCCAAGCTCACTCTACAATGCCTATCTGTCTGTCTCACACCCGCCACAGTCTCCCACCCACTGGCAGACCTGCCAGGTTTCTGCTACCATAAATCTTTCATCCTTGTGAGTTATAATCCAGTTCTATTTTATGGGATCATTATGTGGAATGTGGAGGGGGTTCAGTTGGACACCAGCATTCTCTCATGCAAGGCAAACAGCAAAATGTTGGATGCCCATCTGGTTCTGTTTCTGGTTCTGTTTGCAAAATTTTGTTTATTTCCCATGGAAAGTTTTGTTTATTTTATTGGAATCTTTTATCTGTACTTTCTGGTGTGTCCATATATTTTGCTGCATTGCTTGTCGTGTTGGAAAGTTTTGCCTGTCTGCTTATTACAAAAGTTGTTTCCCTGTTTCATTGGGAAGTTTTGTCAGTCTGTATTTTCTGGTGTGTCCCTTAAGTTTGGTTACAACCATGGGGCTGAGACACAAATAAGTAAGATTTTTTTTTTTTTTTGCTCTATCTGTGCAACAGTCACAAGGCTGCTTTATGACCAGGGCTCAGAATTCATCTCTGAGCTTACTGGTCACTGGATTCCGGTTAGCGGGACGTCAGATGTCTTTCTGGTGTAGATAATGTTAAAGAAAGCTGGCTCTATGTTGGGGACTATAGACCCCCAGACCCTGAATTTCCTTTAAACACCTTGCTTTTTCCTATGTTTGCAGCTGTTCTGATCATGAATCAGGGGAGTGGTTTCTGGTGGGTTTGCAGCTGAAATCCCGAAAGCTAGGACAGGACATGGTGGTTGGTCAGGGAAGGCACTATATAAGCCTCCCTGGAGCACAATAAAGTTGGTATTCTTGGGAAATTCAAGGATAACCCATGTCTCTCTCTCTGTGTGTGTATGTTCCTGTCTCCAGCACCTTGCCCGTCTCACAAACCATACCGTAGATTGCAGAGCAGACGTTAAGTTACAGCTCTAGAGTTAAATCATGGCTCTTACTTCATGAGACCCAGGCATATTTAAAAGCTTTTGCTATATCTGGTGTCAGTTGACCCACCTGGCAAAGTGACAAGGGAAAGAAAGCAAAGCAGAATATCCAATATGTTAGATTTAGTTTATATGAAAATCTGTACCTCAAGATTTATATCTGTGAGTTCAAGGGCAGCCTGCTTTACATCATCAGTTCCAGGACAGGCTCCAAAAGCTACAGAGAAACCTTGTCTTGAAAAACCAAAAAAGAAAAAGAAAGAAACAAAAAGAAGGGGAAGAGTGAAGAAGAGAAGATGGAGAAGTACTCAAAAGATTCTTAAAAAGAATTATTTTTCGACTCCTACAAGAAAACAGACTGCTCAACAGAACATCACATAATATATAAAGTGTAAACACACACACCTTGAATCACAGAGGGATTTTCTGATTGGCTACTGGGTAGATGATAGGAAAATAATGCCCACCACCAAAGTGTAGGAAATGAGGCAGCAGAAAGCAGGCAAAGGTGATACATGCCCTCGGATGTTACTGCCACTTACAGCAGGACTTGGAAATGTTGTGATGAAATCCAGAGCCCTTAGTTTTTAATTTTGCATCAGGTGACACACACTGCAGAGTTCAACATGTTTATCTATAGGCCACATTGAATTTGTATATGAAGTTTAGTCTCTGGCCTGTACCAATTCTATTCTACACACTATTGAGGTGTATTTAATTTTAATAATGGCAGCCTTAATGTACTACTTAGCATATAGCACCTCAGCCTCTAATGTTTCCATGATAATGTCTCTAACAGTTTGTTTCCTGATGGTTTACAGGCATGCTGTTGCCATCTGTGAGTATACATCAGGCTACATCCCTCCTGTTACTCACTCACTTCTCTGTACTAGAACTATAGATACCAGTCTACAGTCAAATGACTTGCGTTGCTTCTCTGTGGTAGTAAAATATTTCCATCCTCTTGCTGTCAGGCTGGACCATGATGCTTTCATTGGCAAAAGAATATATGCAAAGGCACTGGTCATTCCTGGAAAGCTGACACATCATGAGATTTATCTACGATTCTTTTCCCTCTGTTATAGAATGCACTGGATACAGGAATCCTCCTTCAGGATGGATCTAGCTACACAAGATGACTCCCAATCTACAACTAACAAATGTGAGCAATAATCAAGTCTTTCTATTTATAACCACAACCACAAGATTACTGAGATGTTTTTAGTTAAACTGAATTGTAATCTATTCATTAAGACTGTCATCTTTATTTCAAAAATATTGCCCTCAGTTATTAAGTAGTTATGTTGGATCAAATGCTCAATGTTGTTTACATACCACAAAGACACTGTCTTTGTCTTCAACATTGAACAATTATCCAATGTTCACCTAAGATTCAACATTCCACCTACCATATCCATCATTTTGAGAAATGCTCTCTTGATGTCTTTGTTCCTCAGGCTGTAGACCATTGGGTTGAGCAAGGCGGTAAAGACATTATAAAAGAGTGAGATCTGTTTGTCATGCTCAGGGGAGTAGCTGGAGTTGGGCCTTAGGTAGATGTAAGTACATGGACCGTAGAAGAGTGTGACCACGGTCAGGTGGGAGGCACAGGTAGAGAAAGCCTTGCAGCGGCCCTGGGTGGATTTGATCTTAAGAATAGCCATGGCAATATGAATATAAGAGGCTACAATGAGGGAGATTGGGACAACATTTATGAAGACACTCATGACTAAATCCACTATTTCAATAAGATGAGTGTCCATGCAGGCCAAACTACGTACTGAAGGTCCTTCACAGAAATAATGGTTGACTATGTTAGGGCCACAGTATGGAAGCCTCATGGTGAAGAAGGTGTGTATCAGAGAGAAGAAGAAACCACAGACCCAGGTTCCAGCTGCCAACCGTATGCACAAGTCCCAGGTGAGGATGACAGTATAATTCAATGGGTGGCAAATTGCCACATACCGGTCATAAGCCATGACCACAAAAAGGATACACTCTGTGATTGCCAGTGCACCAAACATATACATCTGAAGCCAACATCCAGCAAAGGAGATGGTCTTGGATTTAGCAAGAAGATGCACCAACATCTGGGGAATAGTGGTGGTGACATAGCCCATATCCAACAGGGCAAGATTACAGAGGAAGAAGTACATGGGAGTGTGCAGATGTGAGTCCAGGCAGATCAGCAGGATGATGAGCCCATTGCCCAGGACTGAGCTCAGGTAGATGAGAAGGAACACAGTGAAGAGTGTGTTGTTTGTCACAGAGTCCCTGGAGAAGCCAAGCAGGATAAACTCAGAAACCCAGCTTTGGTTCTGTCTTGGAATCATCCCAACCACTGGGCCTGTAAGAGAATCACATTTAACAACATGTTACTGGATAGATGGTAGGCCAGCAAGATGGCATCTACAGAGGTAGGAAGGCTGGAGTATTGGTTCTGAGCACACT
Organism: Alexandromys fortis; assembly: GCF_014885135.2. Classification (NCBI taxonomy): domain Eukaryota; kingdom Metazoa; phylum Chordata; class Mammalia; order Rodentia; family Cricetidae; genus Alexandromys; species Alexandromys fortis. The sequence continues at coordinate 4,184,884 of NW_026068004.1, forward strand.
GCTCAGTTTCTGTGCACTCTTCCCAAGTTTCCCAAGTTATGTGACCTCTTCATGCCTCAGTCTCTTCATCTATAAAACGAGGATGATGACACTCATGTCTGGCATTATTGTGAATTTCTAAAGTGACTCACAAAGCTCCTAAAAACACCATGTAACACATTACATGCTGTATGAACATTTACTCTCTCATACCAGGGATCCCCACAGTGAGAAGCTACCGACACCAATTGAAATGATGAAGACTGGGTTCAACTGAGAGACCCTGCCTCAATGAATAAGATGGAGGGAAACTGACCCATACTAGTCTCTGACCCCCATACACACACAGACATGCGTGCACAGATATATGCAAAAGAGAGAGTAAACAAATTGGTGACGGTAACAGAACACAGCAGACACAGACCCATGCACACATTGCCTTATGACTGATGACATAAGTTCACACTACAGTGCACCTGGGACTTGATAGCCTTTCCAAGAAATGCAGATGAGCTGCTATTCATGTGATAAATATCTGTCTTTAAACCCCTACCTTCTGCTGCACCCACACAAAATCAATTCAAAGTGTACCATAGATAGAACTACTAAGTGTAAAACAACCAGATTTTTTAAGTCAAACCACATAAATATCTTTATCCTTTTTGGGGATAAAGAAAAATTCTTGAAAAAAATTATGAAAAAGTACTTACCATAGAGAGAATATTGGCATATGAGAATGAGTTAAAAAGGTGTTTGCCAAGAATTAAAAATTAAACTTGTACCTAAACATGAAAGCAGCCTTCCCAACAGAATAATAGAAAAGAAGTTAGAACATTCACAAAGGAGTCTATCTGGATGATTCCTGACTGAGCATAAAAGCACTCAGCACCATTGCTAACAGTGTCAGTGCCCACTCCTATTATCCTAATCTCTGAAGCTCCCACCACCTCCTGCCTGTCGGGGAATTGCTGATAACACTGTGAACCCCAAGTTTGTATTTGAGTTAATTACATAAAATTAGCCCTGTGTCAAGAGATTGAGTCATCAACTACTTTGATGTAAAGTAACCATAGAGCATCAGAGGGTATCTGGAAGAAACAGAGAGATGCACAGGAAGTAGTAGGGAGGGATTTTTAACACGATGAAGGCTTTTGATTGGCAGAGCAGAAGACTGCTTCTTACAGAGATGCAAGCAAGGAGAGAAGTTAGTAAGCTAGGTGCTACTCAACCTCTCTGAACCATCAGGCTTTCACCCCAGTCTGTGAACCTTGAATCTTACTTATGAACATAACCATAGAGATTTAAAGCTAGCTTCAGTGGCAGCAGCAGGGCCAGTGACTGCAGGAAGAGAATTCCCACCAAGCTGTGGCATGAGCGTCCAGGCCTCTGCCAGAGATGCAGGAAAGTAACTGTGGAGTCAGGGTTGCTAGCTGAAATAGCAGCAGATTGAGGTGCAGTCCCTGTGCCGAGGATAAACAATTTTTGACGCCCAATGTGGGTCACAACCATGTAGACACAGAAGTCAAGACAGCCAGATCTGCCACAGTTGCTGCCTGGCGTTCTCTGCAGGAGCATTCACAGCAGGTGGCAGCTGCTTACTAGGACTCTGAAAACAGGTTACAGCTTGGAAATTACAGAAGGGGCTTGAGTTCACCACAGACACCATGCAAAAACTGAGAAGTCAAAAGATTTGGTGAGATACCTGGAAAGTTTTTTAGGAGAGGGAATATCATAATGCAGAGTGATAGGGCCCACAATGCATAGTTCTATTATGGATGGTTTGAAAGTGAAAATTTTAAATGATAGGATAAATGATTTATCTGGGATTGACTTTGTGTTTGTGGTAGTTACTATCATCTTAGTAATTACTATTTTATCCTTTAAAAGTGGTTTGATAACCATATCAAATATAATTTGACTGATAATATACAAACCTTAGAAAGACTTATCATTGATTAGATACAAACTTTAGACTTACTTACTGTTGATGAGATATAAATCTTAGAAAGAATCATCAATGAAAATAATAAAAATTTCACTGATAACACAAAGGCTTTAGAAAGACCCACTAATGAAAATAAGAAAAATACTCAGACACAGCAGAGAAATTTAGATCAGAATTACATTATGAAACTGAAAAGGAGCAACCTCATGTTATTACAAAGCCAACCTTAATTTGTCCAGTTACTATACAAGAATGAATACCAGATGATAGGTAGACACAGGGCTATGCAGAAGTTAACGTAATCCAGTAGAGACGCTATATTTGAAGAGATGAAAGGAAGCAGTCATTTCATATGGTACATATTCATCTTTTGTGAAGCACATGTTAAATTCATGAACAACAAGGAACATAACTATTCCACAGACTGGAAATATTTAGTTACAGAAATATTAGAAGGGGTTTCAGTTACAATGGAATATATGGTGGAGAGAGGAAGCTAGGATCATAGAACGATAAAGTAGGGCTAGAGGTAATGAGATTAAAGGCAAGGTCAGCACCTTTGGAGGAACGGATCTGAGATACAATCTCATGAACATGATGATACATGGATAGGAGAAGTGGTTTCCAGAGGGTTGAGGAAAAATCAAAATGTCAAATGTTATAATTGTGAGAAGCAAGGTCAATTTAAAAGGTATTGTAGACAGGGACATTCTTAGAAACAATGTTTTTTTTTTCTAGGAACAATCCATTGAGAATGCCCCACCCTTCTGGATTACGTGGAAAGTGTGGAAAAAACAGGCATTGTGCTAATGAATGTAAGTCAACAAGGAACATTCATGATTATCCTTTGCCATTGGGAAACTCTGTGAGGGGACTCTCCACAGCCTGCCAAATTTGGCCCGTATGCCAAATCTGGTTCAGTTGTTTCCTGCCACCTGAGAGGAGAATCCTTCCCAGAGCAATTAAAGAATCTAATGGCTAATAGTAAGAAACAATACTACTCTGGCTAATAGAACAGCTAAAGAAGAGAAAACCTAAAGTTTAGGAGAAACTGGAAAGCAAGTATTTTCACAAACATCTATAAAGGAACAAAGACCAAAACTGAAAATATTAATAAATAATGTTGTCATTGAAGGTATGGTAGACATAACTGTCAATGTAACAATAATTTTATCAGAATCTTGGAATCCTAATTGGACTTTCCCGTATATAAATATTCAGTTTTTAGGGACCAGAAACTTATTTCAGGTAAATCAGAGCATGAAATGGGTCAAATGTATAGGGCTAGAAGGACACAGAGGAATATTAAAACCAAATTTGTCTAACATAGAAATGAAGTTTTGGGCACATGATTTGTTACAACAATGGGCTTCTCAGATTAACAGTCCCTCAATCTGAGAAGCAAACCATAAATTAATATATATTTCTGGGAAAAATATTAGAAGGTTTTATAAAGACCAATCACTGAAAATTTAGGCTGGAGAAAAACAGGGCCCAATAGCTGCTGATACTTAAAAGGCACTAACAGCCCTAACTTTAAAATAGTTTAAAGACAAACTGTATGAGTTTCTCAATGGTATTTAACAATAGGGAAACTGCAGGCTTTAGAACAGCTGGTATACAAGCAAGTAGATGCTCAGCATAGTGAAGAATCACCAGCCCTTGGAATTCATTTGTATTTGTTGATAAATAGAAATCTGGAAAATGAAGAAAGGTCACAGATTTCAAGCTGTTAAACAATTTAGAATTCTGTTGCCTTCTCTATTGACTAAGGATGGCCTCTTATAATTATTGATTTAAAAGATTGTTTCTTCACTATACCTTTACGAAAAAAGACAGTAAAAGTTTCCTTCACAGTGCCTACTTATAAAAATTCTCAGCCTTCTAAAATATATCAATGGAAAATTATCCCACAGAGAATGTTAAATAGCCTTATACCGGACCAATATTTTTTTTAAATATTTATTTATTTATTTATTTATTTATTTATTTATTATGTATACAATATTCTGTCTGTGTGTATGTCTGCAGGNAAATATTTATTTATTTATTTATTATGTATACAATATTCTGTCTGTGTGTATGTCTGCAGGCCAGAAGAGGGCACCAGACCTCATTACAGATGGTTGTGAGCCACCATGTGGTTGCTGGGAATTGAACTCAGGACCTTTGGAACAGCAGGCAGTGCTCTTAACCACTGAGCCATCTCTCCAGCCCCGGACCAATATTTTGTAAGTCAGCCATTGGAAATGATACAAAAGCAATTTCCTGAATCTATAGCTGACCATTGCATGGATGATATTTTTTTATCTGACTCAAAGTAGATACTTTAGAAAGAATATTTGAAGAAGAAAAGAAAATTTTGCCTTGTTGGAGATTACAAATTGTTCCTGGAAAAAAAAAACAGAGGAAATTAATTCTATTAATTATTTAGGCTTGATGTGGGATCCCCCTCTGTATGCTGTGAATAACAGTGGTTAGTAAAGAACTGCTTTGAGCCTATGGCAGGACAGAACAGAACTAGGCAGAGAAAGCTAGGCTGTATGCTGGGAGAAAAGATGGTGGAGTCAGAGAGAAGCCGTGTAACCCCACAGGAGATAGACACCAGAACTTTACCCAGTAAGCCACTGCCATGTGGCAACACACAGATTAATGGAGACGGATTAAATTTAAATGTAAGAGTTAGCCAATAAAAATCTATTGTTAATGGGCCAAACAGTGATTTAAATAATATAGTTTCTGTGTGATTATTTCAGGTCTGAGCTGCTGAGCACCCAGGAACCAACAAAGCAGCCTCCTTCCAACATAGGCTATAAAATAGGTTTATAAAAAAATTTGACGTCAAAAGGTACAAATGAGAAGAAGGGATTGACTGCAGACTCTTGATGACTTCCAAAGATTCCTAGGAGACATTCCCCATTTATGGCCCACTCTTGGAATTAAACTTTATAAACTGATTGATTTAAATGAAACTTTAGACGATGACAAGCAGTTAAATAGTCTCAGGGATTATCAGCAGAATCTGAGAGATAATTTACTTTGATTGAAGAGAAATTACACGACACGTGTGCATTATGTGGATCCTAATCTTAACTGCATTCTGGTGATATTACTCACCAAACGTTCCCCTAGAGAACTTTTAATGCAGAGGTATGATACTATCTTTGAATGGATCTTTTTACCGCATGAACTGAGCAAAAAATTAAAACTTATGTAGAAAATGTTTCTGAGGAAAGCTTAGGCTTGTCCACTTAGTAGGAATAGACCCAGAAGAAATTAAAATACCTTTTAACAATGACAAAATTGACAAATTATTGGAAAAGGGTGAACCATGGCAAAGAGTTTGTAGTAGTTTTTTTGGGAGAGATTAACAGCAACTATCCCAAAAGTGAAAGAATTTGACTTATAAAGAGAGCTAATTGGATTCCTGCTGGCATTTTATGGGACACACCAATAATTGGTCCCCCTACATTTTATACTGATGTAAATAAATAAGGAAAGTCAGGTTACAAATCCAAAAATTTAAGTAAAGTGGAATAAAACCCTTATGATTCCATCTAAAAGTAATAATTATATGCTATTCTTATGGTACTAGGGAATTTTAAAGAAGATCTCAACAAAGTTACTGATTTGCACTGTATAGAAAGAGCTGTTTTGCATATTGAAACTGCTGAATATATACCAGATGATACAGAATTAATTTATTATATATTTAGGTACAAGATATAATCAGGAATAGGCATCATCCCATATTTATAGCACATATCTGACCCCATATAGAGCTTCCAGGTCCTATAGCACAAGGTAGTACAGAAATTGATCAAATATTGATTGAAAATGTGCTGAAGGCCTCAGAATTTCATAAAAAAAATCATGTCAATGGCAAAGATTTAAAAAAGGACTTTTCTATCACATGGCAACAAGCCGAAGCAATTGTAAGATGTGCAACTTATTCTTTGCACAGCCAAACACCACTATCCGCAGGAAGTAACCCATGACTACTCAAAGGAATAAAATCTGGCAAATGGATGTGTTCTATTTTATAGAATGTGGAAAATTAAAATATGCACACAATATCATTAATACTTACTCAGATTTTCAATGGGCAACCTTTGTGGGTTCAGAAAAGGCTGATTCAGCAATTATACATTTGCTAGAAGTTATGACCATCATGGGTATACATGCACAAATAAACACAGACAATGCTCCAGTATATGTCTCTAGGAAAATGAAACTTTTTTCTTATTATAATATAACTTATATTGCAGGTATATGACACAATCCTACAGGACAGGCAGTTATAAAGATCAAATCAAACTCTAAAGGATATGTTAAATAAACAGAAAGGGATAAAAATGCCCCCCCCAAGAAATAGATTTCAGAATGCTTTATTACTTTTGAATTTTCTAAATGCTAATGAGAAAGGAACAACAGCTGCAGAGAAACATTGGATAGTAGAAAAACTATGGAATTAAATCAGCTGCTATACTTTAAAGATGTACTGAACTCAAAATGGAAACCAGGACATGTATTATGATTGGCAAGGTGTTTTTCTTTGTTTCCATGGGAGAAGAAAAGCTAAACATACCATCAAAATTGATAAACATTTGATTTGAACAAGAGACACCTCATAATTTTTAAATTTTAAGTGAACCATAGCTGTTATAAATATGAGCTTATATTAAAAATAAACAAACTTCAAAATTAAAAAAAGAAAACAAATTAAGTACAAAATTTAGACTCATCAGGATAGGCTAGGTAGTAAAGTAGTTTCTCTGAATTTACCAAAAACAAATGGACTAGACACTGTGAATGTAATCCTTACTTGATAGTTTTATGTTAGAGTTAAAACATTTCCTTTTGAATTAGACAATGGGTGCAGGGGAAGTTGGGGAATATTCGGTCACACTGTGAACCTAAATTGTGCATTTGAGTTAATTAAAACAAAAATAACTCTGGGTCATGAGACTGAGTTAGCAAATAGTTGGCAAAAGTAATCTTAGAGCATCAAGAGCACCTGGAAGAGATAGAGAGACACACTAGAAGTAGTGAGGGATTTAGGGTGGTGAGGTTTTGTTGTTGTTGTTTGGCAAGGGTAAGATGCTTTCTTTCAGAGATCAAGGAGAGAGGGTGAGCTTGGTGGTATTTAACCGCTCTATGCAGCAAGTTTTCACCCCAGCCTTTGAATCTCGAGTCTTATTTATAAATAGAATAGCATCAGCAGCAGAACCAGTGCCCGAAGGAATAGGATTCCCACCAGGGCGTCACCTGAGCAGCCGAGGAGCTGCCAGAGAACCAAGCCAGTAACTGTGGAGTTGAAATTGTTGGCTTACGTAGCAGTAGATTAAGGCACAGGCAGTCTGCCAAAGATGATACAACACAGACCTACCAAAAAGACTACAATAAAACGTGCTTCTGGTGATGAGAGCAGCTGGAACCAATGGGAGAAAGGTAAACTCAAAAGATCCTTTCAATGTATGTTGCATCAGGTGCGCATTCCCTGCAACTGAGCACAGAGTGCATTATCCAGAAGTCTGTTAGGAACAGGATCTCCACACACATACTTCACGCGTGTCTATGAAATTAATCTGGATCTGTCTGGCCTCTTTAAAGAGCTCCCAAGCCCAGTGATGTAACAGGATGTACGTCTATCTCCTCCACATCTTCTCCTTCTATACAGAAATCCCCATGCAAGTTGTCTTGGAATCGTGCTTGTCTCTGCTTCTGTCACATCGTGAGGTACAGTCCTAGCTTCTCATCATGGAGGGGGGACCACCACCTGTACTGTGTTGCCCACACTGTGACCACATACACCCTCAGATCAGCCTGGAACACTTGCCTGACTTGGGCTACCACCTGCCGCCCGTAACCCAGGAGGGATACAACCTGAATTTCTTGTTCACTGGTCAGTTGCAATATGAAGAACCTTGGAGGGGTTGGACATCAATTTTGACACTGAACAACTTGGACAAACACTCTGTTACTATTGTGTTACCTGAAACTCCACACATCTAAGAAAGAATTATCTCTGATAGAGTGTGGCTATATGGGTGACTTCCTCATCTTTACAATTAAACAACTAATATTTATTGGGTAAATTGTACCAATTCTTCCACTTTAGCTTTAACTTTAGCTTAAAATAACAATTCACTGAAGGAAGCATTGTCACCACTGTGTTATAAGGAAACAGCTAAGGCTTGGAGCAGGAAGTTTGTTTCAGATTAGGGCATGGAAGAAGTGGAGGTTTAGATGGTGTGACATCAGAGTCTGGCTGCAATTACCTTCTCTGCTTCTTACACACAGGTCCTGAAGTGGGGAGGTGACGAAGGCAAAGTCAATCTAGTTGAGCTTATTGAGACTCAGCACAGGTCAGAGCCCTCCTAGGACAGAGCTGCTGACCAGCCACACACCAGGTCTCCTAAGGAGATTTCTCCTCCTGTCTGAATGGTGGAAGTCACAGGCTGTACTTAAATGCACAAGGAAGCAATTAATGGAGAGTTCAGAAATTTTGGGTATTCTGGAACTTAATAAATTTTAAAAATCCTTGCCTCACCTCTCTCTCCTCTTTCAAATACAGTTCCCAAGACATGGCATTTGACACCATTAATTTGATTAAAGTTTTTCATGTTTTATCACACCAATACCCTCTGTCTTCTCTGACAGTGCCCTGCCATGTATCATGGTTCAGGCAAGAAATCCTAGTACTAAAGAGGTGAAGCCAGCACGATTGTAAATTCCAGCAGAAACCAGTCTACATGGCAATTCCTTGTATTGGACAAAAAGCCATGGAGAGTGACTTGAAGGTGTTATCCCAAAGCTTAGAAAGCTGAGGGTCGGGATTTTCCATATCTTTTTGTTTGTTTCCTCTTTATTTATTTTAATTTTCCAAGACAGGATCTCACTAGGTAGGTTAGGCTGTCCTGGATCACACGATATAGCCCAGGCTGTCCTAAACTCACAGAGATCCACCTGCCTCTCCCAGCTGCTGGAGTAAGGCATGTACCACCATGCTAGACAGAGGATCAGGATTTTAAGGACAGACTCGGCTACATAGCTGTTCAAGGCCAGAATAGGTTATAGCAGTCCCTGTGTCTCACAAACCAAAGAGGAAAATTCCCATGACTCTGCCCCCTCAGCACTTCAGATTGTCTCTGTGATGGACAAAAGTTCCTTTCAACCCTGGCCATCACTGCTCATTCTCAGATGCAGTTTGTAACTTGAAATCTTTGAGTTCAGGACTTGTATTGTTTGTTCCCAATGTCTGTGGATAATGTGACTCAAAACAAAGAATAAGTTCTCCTCTCATGGATAATGGGAGGAAGGAAAATGACTTAAAGAATGAAGGGAATAAGAGAGTGGGAGCAGGCAGTGAGGGAAAACTTTAGGATAACTTTGGAATGGATACACAGAGGATTTACATATGGGTGGTCTGGCTACTTCTAATCTCCAGCCCCACAGATGCCTGGTCCCCACCCACAAGCCCATGACCAATGACCATCTTACCACTCCTGCATCCAATAATGTGTCACTGAGTTGCACTGTCTTGTTCTTATGGGAAAGGGACTAACCAGGAAGTCCTCATGAGGCAATTGAGTGTGAAAGTCCAGATTCCCAGCAGCACAGTCTCCAGAAAATAAAGTTTCTGTGAGTTTAAAAGGGCCTCAGTCACTTGCCTTCTCCACAGAGAGAAGAGCTCTTGGCGATGTTGCCTATAAGATCCTGAGACACCAATGCAGCTCCGTCATCCTGTGCTCTTCCCAGTGGAATGGACTGCTGAGTTTTCATGGCTCTGCCTCCTATCTTGGCCCCCAGGAGAGATAGGAAAGGGCTGTTTCTATTCCCATTAGAGATTCTCTGAATTCTGTAAACAAGAACATTTACCAGGAAGAGACTCTTGGGGACACACTACAAGGAAACAGTGTACATGTGGATGAGTAGGGACCTTTTTGCTTTAACAAACTAACTGAAGAATATGAGCAGCTCAGAGCAAAGGAAGTGAAACAGTCAAGAACTGAAATTCTCATTATTGCCGAAACCCTGAACCCAACTTCCAGTGAGACCATAACTGAGTCAGATCTCTATTCCTTCCTAAGCCATGTGTCCAGTATCTGTGCCAGTACTGTCCAAGGGGATATTTAACAGTCAACTATGATCCATTATCATTGGAGGTCAGTAGAGTCATACTGCTAGACCAAAACAGGAACTATATACGTCACTAGCTGAGGTGTCTGTTTGCAGTTAAGACAGTTAGGAGTAAGCGCCTGTTCATCCTCTCTCAGCAGATTTCAGCTTGGACCACAGACACCATCTAGAAATCAACTGTGGACTACAAATATCTCCAAGGTGCTGTGAGCTCTGGACTTGCTGAAAGCTGATGTGCACCAGTCCAGCTGATGAGATTGTTCCCTGTTTCTTTAGCTGGGTCAGATAAGCAGATACTTCTGAAGAAATTCCAGGGCCTGAATCCCCTCCCGGCCTTTTGCTGGTATTCCAGCATTCCTGGGTCATGATAATGATGTCCTATTAATAGCAGGAAGTAGTTACAGAAGAGAGTATTTGACCCTTTGTCCTCAACAGGCTGGATTTTGAACAAAATTGTATGTCCCTGACATAGGGGACAAAATGTCTGCCATGGCATACATGAAAGATGGCTGTTAAAAACCAAATATGCCAGAATCTATCAATAGATAGAATCATTTTCTGAAGAACTTCTGCAATATGATGGGCCTTCAACCTACTCTATATAGAAAAAGGAAGTATTATATGGAAATAAAATAAAAGTTTGGTTATTATACAAGTATGCTCAGGAATCATTAGAGATTCTTTGTCTATCTTTAAAATTGTTGCAAAAGGACATGGTCAACAAGACAAAATGACAGCCTACAGAATGGCAAAAGATCTCCACTAACCCTACATCAGGCAGAGGTCTTATCTCCAAAATATACAAACAACTCAAGAAATTGGTCACCAAAAGAACAAATGAAGTAGAAAGAAAAAATGGAGTAGAGACCTAAACAGAGAACTCTCAACAGAGGAACCTAAAATGGCTAAAAGAAGGAAACTTAAGGAAATGTTCAACATCCTTAGTCATCAGAAAAATGCAAATCATAAAAACTCTGAGATCCCATTTTACACCTGTAGGAATGGCCAAGATCAAAAACACTGATGACAACTTATGCTGGAGAGGTTGTGGGGGAAAGGGAACACTTCTGCATTGCTGGTGGGAATGCAAGCTGGTACAACCACTTTGGATGTCAGTGTGGCAATTTCTCAGAAAATTAGGAAACAACCTTCCTCAAGACCCAATAATATCATTTTGGGGTATATATCCAAAGGATGCTCAGTCGTGCCACAAGGACATGTGCTCAACTATGTTCATAGCAGCATTGTTTGTCATAGCCAAAACCTGGAAACAACCTAAATGCCCCTCAACCAAAGAACAGACAAGGAAAATGTGGTACATTTACACAATGGAGTACTACACAGCAGAAAAAAATAACATCTTGAATTTTTCAGGCAAATGAATGGAGCTATAAAACATCATTTTGAGTGAGGTAAACTAGACCCAAAAAGACAATTGTCAGATGTACTTGCTCATAAGTGGTTTTTAAACATAAAGCAAAGAAAATCAGCCCACAAATCATAATCCCAGAGGACCTAGACAACAATGAGGACCCTAAGAGAGGTTTACATAGATATAATCTACATGGGTAGTAGAAAATGACAAGATCTCCTGAGTAAATTGAGAACATAGGGACCTTGGGAGAAGGTTGAAGGGGAGGGGAGAGGTGGGGAGAGGAGCAGAGAAAAATGGAGAGCTCAATAAAAATCAATTTTAAAAATGGGAAAAAAATCAAAATTGTTGCAAAAAAAATAGGATCCAAGACGAAAAATGACTAGTTTCTGTTCTCTTGGTAACTCTGATTTCAGATATCATAGGATTCCTCTGTTTCTGCGAGTTACTAGTAGCCTCTCCATTCTTAATACCTTAATTAGACACAGAAATTCCAGTTGTGGTGCTGTTAAGTGCATGGTTATTTGATCCCAATATAACCAAAAGCCTACTACAGAATCAAGAATTTTACAGGATACAACTGAAGGGGGATGCGAAATAAAAACAGAAACAGTATATCTTGCTAGTTCAGGTTTCTATATATAAATTGAGACAGTTCAGAATAAGTCCTGGTTTGTCCTGTGCAGGTTAATGTTTCTATTTGTAATTAAGAATAAGGTCCTGTTTCTTAAATCTGATGGAAATGGCAAAATATGTTTTTAACCTACACTAAACCTGCAACCCCATCAACATGATATATATCTTTACCCTTGTTCCTTCCTGATCATTGTATTTTCTAACAATGCGTAACAGCCAACTCTCCTGCCCCTGTAAACTTTTTATCTCTCCTATAACAGAATCTTTAGGAGGCCAATAAGGGCTGCTCTCTAAACTCCTGACTTAGGGAGAGACAGCCATACTGGCCAGTTCTGGGTATAGCCCAAAATAAAGCTTCTTTTACCTAGACAATCTTAGATTCAATATTACTCCTCACAATTCCAAGGTGTAGCAGTACCCTCTCAGTAGAGCAAGGGAACTCACCCAGGGACTATTAGGCTCTTGGGCACATAGTAAGTCCTGGTTTTCAGATATGCTGACCTCTCTCTCTTATACTCACTGCGGTCTGGCCTAAGCTCTCTCTCCTGTTAATTGCCAGCAGCTACCTCTTCCCATCTGGGGTTGCTGTGAGTATTATGTGAGATTATACTGAACACCTGGTAAAGAGATGGCCAACATTCCATGACCACAAATGCTCATCCTACCTTCTGCCTGGGCCTTGGTTTCCTAAACATTCCAAAGTTGAAAATCTGACCTTCCACAGGCCACCAGAATATCTGACTCAGGGGTATTCCCTGATGCTCCACAGGCCACCAGAATATCTGACTCAGGGGTATTCCCTGATGCTCCACAGGCCACCAGAGCCATGGATTATGATTATAGCAGTACAGCAGCCTGCAGCCTGTCTGGATACCAGAGGTGATCTGAAGCAAGGCAGTAAGGGCCGGAGAAGGAGAAGGGGGCTCGAGTTCCCACAGGCTGGACTGCTTGACTTCTCTGAGCTGGTAACACAAGAGGCCACTCATGAAAGAGTCACACACTGGTGCAAAGAAATAACAGTGTGAGGATAGCGAAAGGAATTGCATGGCAGAACCAGCGTCCCAGGGCTGGGGATGTCAGTGAGACCCCATGACCTTTGCTGGCACACCTCACCTAGCTGAGTGGTGGCTTTTGCCTCCGGTGGTGTCCAGAGGTGCAGATGGTTAATAATTAATCTATTAAGGCCCCCTCCCCTGTGGCCTTTGCCCCAGAGGTCAGAGCCTGGCATGAGGAACCTAATGAAGATCTGGGGGATTTGGCATGTGACATGTTACCTTTACATTTGGGACTAACCTGTAGTAAGAGGAAGCCTCTCATGGGTCCTACTTTAACCTTGGGCACGAATTCATTAGAACCTGAGGATAATGGGTCTTTGGAATCTCATGTGGGGACCGAGTAATAACACTGTGAGTGGAAAAGCTGATTCCAATTGCCCAATAACTCTTGCTAGGGGGCGATAGCGGCGCTCTTCTTTTACATTCTTATGATTTAATTTTTGTTTTGTTTTTGGTTTTTATTTTCTGAGACAGGGTTTCTCTGTGTAGCTTAGGAGCCTGTCCTGGAGCTCACTTTGTAGACCAGGCTGGTCTTGAACTCACAGAGATCCACCTGCCTCTGCCTCCCGAGTGCTGGGATTAAAGGCGTGTGCCACCACCTCCTGGCATGATTTCATTTTTAAGCTCCACATTAACTTTTCCTTCACTAAAACAATCTTTACTCTCTACTACCATGGCAGGCCCTATACTAGATTCCCCAGAATATAAAAGTGTTTTCATGGCTGGCCATGGTGGCCCAGGCCTTCGTGTAACCTTAGGTATTTGGGAGGCTGAAGTAGGAGTATCAAAAGCACAAGGCTAGCCTGTGTAACTTATCCACACTCTGTCTTAAAAAATTTTAAAGTGTGAAAAGGGCCATTCCTACTCCAATAGCAATGTTTAGAGATGCTCACAATGGCCCAGTATTTGACATACCATTCTAGGTCTCTCTAAAATACAGACTAACGAAAATGGCTATCTAGAACTTCTGACACCAGAATTGTTGATCTTTATTTCAAGAAGCTTGGGAAGGCACCAAAATACACATGTGGTGTGTGTCCAAGCAGATTTTGAGGAGTTTGTGCTCTGAGACCTAAAGTCCTCATGACATTTCCTAAAACAACAACGCTAGCAGGGTATAGGGTGATGCCGCTTGTGGTAAATGTGTTCATGACAGGATCTAGTGAACGTTCCTTATTGAGGAGCAGAAAACCATTGTTGAAGGCACAAATACAGGTCAGAAAGCTAAGTAAATAGAATGCTTTTTTGTTTGTTTTTTCGAGACATGGTTTCTCTCTGTAGTTTTGGCTGTCCTGGAATTCATTCTGTAGACCAGGCTAGCCTCGACCTCACAGAGATCTTCCTGAGATCCTACTTCTGCCTCCTGAGTGCTGGTATTTAAGGCATGCGCCACCACTGCCCAACTAATATTAAACATTTTAAGTTAATAAAAATCAAACCTTGTTCTGTGAAAAAAGCATTCAAAATAGTTTAAAATTTAAAAAAAGTATCAAAAGGGTTAGGAGTTTAGCTCAGTGGTAGAGCGTCTTTCTAGTGTGTTCAAGACTCCAGGTTTAACCCCAGGTACTGTATGTGTGCATGTCAGTGTGTATGTGTGTGGATGTGTGCGTGTGCGTGTGTGTGTGTGTAGCACAGGTCACGCTTCACTGGGAGCATCTTCTGTCTTTTCCACTGGAATGCAAGCTTTGACGAAGACAGGTGCCTTCTCCCTCTGTGTATTCTGAAGACTGAACCCGTCACTTTGCGTGTGCCAGGGAAGCACTTAGCCTTGAGCTGTAGCATCTTCAAATCCCACTCCCCCCCTTCCTTCTCTTTTTTATTTTTTGAGACAATCTTTAAACCGAGCAGGTTGATTCCTTTGATTTATTTGCTTCTTTGTGACAGGGTCTCTTTGAGACAGGGTCTCTATATGTAGGCCTGGTTTATTGATTTATTTGAGACAGTGTCTCTCTATAGCCCTGACTGTCCTGGAACTCACTCAATAGATCAGGCTGTTCTTAATCTCACAGAGATCTGCCTGCCTCTGCTTCCTGAATGCTGGGAGTAAAGGTGTGTATCACTATGGTCCACATCTCAGATTAGTTCTGAACTTTCTATCCTAAGATTTCTGAGCCACTAGGCCTGGTCAGGCACCTTACTTTTCTTGGTCATTTTAGGCATTTGGAATATTGTTTGCTTCAAATGCATTATAAATAAATAAATAA
Source organism: Alexandromys fortis (assembly GCF_014885135.2). Lineage (NCBI taxonomy): Eukaryota > Metazoa > Chordata > Mammalia > Rodentia > Cricetidae > Alexandromys > Alexandromys fortis. The sequence continues at coordinate 4,200,217 of NW_026068004.1, forward strand.
ATAAATAAATAAATAAATAAATAAATAAATAAATATTGGTTAAGGAGAGCAATGTGTCTGAATGAGGCCAGTAAATAGGAGATGGTCCCTGCCCCCTGACAAATCTAGTATGTTTGTTTTCTTGTTTTATGAATTAGGGGTCCATCTACTGGTCATAGGAGGGAAGGCATTCCGGGAAAGGAGTGAAAAAAATAGAAGCAAGCCAGGGCAAAGTGGGTGTAATGCCAGAACTCAGGAGCCTGAGGCAGAAGGATCAAGAGTTCCAGGCCAGCCTGCGGTATATAGGGAGCTCCAGGCTAGTCTTGGCTCCGCAGTAACCCCTGTCTTAAAGAATATCAGAAGCAGAGGAAGAGCAGCCCCATTTGTTCAGTTACCTCAGTCCCTATTCTTAAAATCTTAGAATTATTCCCAGCTCACTGGATATGGTGCCCCCTGCTGCTAATCCTAGCATTTAGGAGGTCTAGGCAGAAAGATTCTGGAGAAGGTCGGCTTAAGGCAACCGTGCTCGGTGTTTTATGTTAACAAACTAAAGAGGAGGGAATCTCAACTTTAAAAAGTCTCAGCTGGGTGGTGGTGGCACAGGCCTTTAATCCCTGCACTCAGAAAGCAGAGTACAGTGGATATCTGTGAGTTCGAGGCCAGCCTGATGTACAGAGGAAGAGAAAGTTCAAGGACAGGCTCCAAAGCTACACAGAGAAACCCTGACTTGTAAAAGCAAAGCGAAGGGCTGGAGAGATGGCCTCATGACTCCCTAGGTTTTCTGGTCTGCTTCCACATCACTAACACTTGTAGCACGTTTGTCCTGTCTCTTGAGAAGGCCCACCTATCTGTTTTTTATGCCAATACCAAGCGGTTTTCATTAATAATATAGCTCTACAGTAGAATTTAAAGTGCGTTTTGCTTCTCTAGTTCTAGAGCTTTTGGGTGTTCTGTTAATTCGCGAGTGTGAGAATTTTATATATTATATATAATTGCTATGAATTTTCCTTATATACGGTTTTCTCTTTTTTGTTGACATCAGTATTCTTCTAAACATCCTCTTGTTCGTCAGATCTCTGTGTCCCTATGTTATCTCACACAGTCCCCAGAGCCTTGGAATTCTAATCACACGACCCTGACTGCTGAGCACATATGCAGGTTGCTCCTGTGACAGGTAGCTATTGCTTGACAGCAGGGAGAGCTTACTAATTGCTGGACAACAAAGCAAAGGGTTGATCCTGGGGTGATGGATAAGGCCCACAGCCAGGAGGGGAATCCTGGGGTGATGGGTAGGACTCACAGCCACAAGGCCACACGTGAAGGCTCCAGGCTCTCACGGATTATCCCACTTGCTTGAGAAACACTTTTATTTGGAGGACTTCGTTTGCAAGGTTCTAAGAGTAAAGAGATGTCTATGCTGGTTTCACAGAGCCTTTTGAACTCAGAGATCACCAAAATGCTTTAAAGCAGCATCAATAACTCTCCTAGTCTTGGCCATGACAAAGGCTCAGTGTCTGCCATCATAATCACCACGTCTATGAAATGGGAGCCATAGATTTACCATCTAGGCCTGCTGGAGGGGAAACACACATGAAACTCGCTAGGAGATTCATAGCAATGTCCCAAGGGACCATTTTAATTGTCTCATTGTTTAGTAATAGCACGACCTCTTGCTCTTACCCTCTGGGTCCTTCTCCAGACACAAAACCAGAAAACTTTTTCAAGTACTCATTTTATCAAATGAGCCAATTCTCACATGGCTCATTAATGGGGCGTTGCCATCTGGGGGCCAGTTAAGGTGTCCCTGCTTGTGAGAGCTGTGGATCTGCTGCCTTCTCCTTTCTCCAAGCTCACCGTCTTCTCCTTCAGGTCTGTGGGTACAGCTGAGTCAGAATGAAATCCCTAGAGTGTGACTTTTCTTCACGTTGACCTCTGTGGTGACCCCATGACCTCTGTGAAGTAGGCCCAGCTCTGAGCAGCAGGAACATTTTGGTTAGAGCAGAGGTAGAGCCATTAGCTTGAACTCTCACATTAAGCATCTGATAGTCAAGGGGGCAGATTCAGCCTCACCCCAGAAGCAAATGGCCAGGCCCTGGAGTTGGTTCTACCAATTCACCAGCTGGGTGACCTTTGCCAAAATGCTCATGTTTTCCAGCTCACTGTTCCTTTATCTGTGCAATGGGTGGGTGGAAATATTCTTGGGAATGTCTAACTGTTGCAACCATTAATAAATACAGCATGTGTTGTCCTTTGGAGCAGCCATGTGGCCCAGCCGTATCGACCTACCTTTTTGAGTCCTGATTTCTATCATGTATCTGTTTTTCTGCCATGTTGATGACATCCATATCTAATTCAAATAGTGTGTATGTCTCCCTCTTGAATCCCTTCCCATAAATCTATAATAAAATCTCAATGACCAAAAGCAGCAAAGTCAGGGTGACTGTGTCATTCTACACGTGACATTCAATTGGTTCTGTCTGCTTCTCTCTGAACCTCTTTCCTTATCTATCCTGGGAGAGGAAAATCTCTGCCTGGACTCCACCGCATCTCCAGAGTTGATGAGGATCAACAACAGGAGTGAAGAGAGTTAGGGTCAGAGCTGTGGAACAAGGATTAGCAACACCACTGCAGGGGCCAAGGTGCTTCTGATTAGAGCTGATTGCCAATTACTAAGCTGTAAATACACCCATCATGGCCAATGTCATGGCTGCAACACATGCTACTGAACAGCAGTTGAGATTGCATGTCATTAATTATACAGTGTTTCAACCACCAGATGCACCACACTAAACAACTGGTATAACACAGAGTATAGAAAAATGGAGTTGTTCATCAGGATGTGTGGAGCTCAGAACCTGTGTTGCTTTTACGTGTTTTTAATGCTATGAATCAAACTCTAGCTCCAAACCTTCTATTTAGTCAGTTGCAATATAGTTAAACACATTCGTAGACACTCTGTCTTTGTTCCCAATAAAATTTATTTAATTGTCATTTTATAATTAACATTTACTATTGGCTGAGTTTAAGAAACATCTCACAGGAATTTTAACCCCTTATCAATCAGCCACTATAACCAGGAAGACTTTATTGTCCAGTCTTCTTCTGAATCCTTAGGAAACCAAGACACAGAAAGCAGGGATGAAGATTCCAAGTCAAGGAGCACTGGCCAGTATTTGGGGCAGGGTGCTGACATCATCACATTTTATTTCTCTAGCCAGCCATTAGAGAAGAGGTTACTATTGGAATTCTACAGAAGAGGCTGCCGAGGCAGAATACCACCAAGATCAAGAGAACATGCTCCAGAGCTTGATATATTTAGACACAAGTTCTTATTTACAGTTAAGAGACATGACCTGTGTATTTTCTCACTCCCCTGGCCTGGAGATGTCACTGCTGACTCCATGTTGGTATGTCATATTGTGGGATATTTTTACACTGTGAAGAGGCATTAATGTGATCAGTATAATAAAAAGCTGAACGGCCAGTAGCTAGGCAGGTAAGTCTTCTGGGCAGAGAGAAGAAGAGGACAATTGAGGTACTAAGAGATACCATGGAAACACAGGGATTCAGACATACAAAATGAAAGAAAGGTAAAAAAAAATACCAAATGGTAAAATGCATAAGTAAGTTAATTTAAGTTATAAGAGCTAGTGGGGGGTGCTGGAGAAATGGCTCAGTGGTTAAGAGCACTGACTGCTTTTCCAGAGGATCCGGGTTCAATTCCCAGCACCCACAGGGCAGCTCACAACTGTCTGAAAATCCAATTCCAGGGGATCTGACACCTTCACACCAATGCACATAAAATAAAGATAAATAAATCATAAAAAATTAAAAAAAAGAGCTAGTGGGACAAGCCTAAACTAAGCCCAAGCTATTGTAATTAATATTAATTCTCCATGTCATTATTTGTAGCACTTGGCCCAAAGAAAAATCTACCTATAATATCCTGGTTGACATTTTGAGTTTGTTTTTCTGTTTATATATATGAGTGTTTTGTCTGCACCTACGTGTATATTCCACATGTATGTTCCTTGGGAGACCAGAAGAGAGTACTAGGTCCTCTAGAACTGGAGATATAAATGGTCATGAGCTTTTATGTTAGTGCTGGGAATCAAACCAGGTCTTCTGTAAACCCAGAAAATACTGTTTTCTCAAATCTAACCTGCCAGCCTCAATTGTTGATGACTCTTCATTAGCACCAGAGTTTCTGGTTAACTTGCTCAGCTATCATACACTTGAGAAGGGAGGACTATGGTTGAGGAAGGAAGAGGACTCACACGGGGACTCATTGAATGTCAGGGCTCAGGGTTTGGGCAGTAAAAGAGGAATCGAACGAGAAATTGAGTCCTTGACTTGTGTATCAAGTGACCATCCAGGTCCCACCTCCTCTTCTCTGAACTCTTATTCCCCAATTAGTGTAGGAAAGGGAACAGGTCACCAGTTCTTCCTCTGTGAGTTGTTTTCTCCTGCTTTTCCCCCAAGGGCCTCACTTTAGTGCTCTTGTTGACAGCATCCTGGGATCATCTTAGCATCCCCTACTGAGAACGGAAATGGCCCTTTCCCAGCTCTCCTAGGGAAGCTCAGAGAGGAGGCAGGGCCATAAAACCTCAGGATCTTGCCCCACTGGGAAGAAATGAAGATGTCTGAACTTTGCCTTTGTTAAGCAGGGTTGTATAGGTGCCATCTTCAGCTAGGGCAGGCTTACTTGCAGAGGAACAATGAGATTCAGTCCCTCAAACTCCACAGTACCTTGGAACTTTTCTGGAAGATGAGCTGCCTAGAATCCCAAGTCTTTGGACTCGGTTGCTTTAGTCTCTTTCCCATTAGCGAAAGAAACAGCTAGTCATTGACACAGTCCTTGGATTTACAAGTGGTAAGATGGTCACTGGTGTTTGACTTGTGGGTGTGGTTCAGGCAAGTGGGTCTATAGATAATAATTAGTCAAGCTAGCCAGATCCTCTGTACATACACCTCAAACTCCCCAGACCTCTTCCCTTACTGCCTGCTCTTCTTTCCTCTCTGTCTCAACCTTGTGTCCTTACTTCTTTCTTTCCTCCTCCCTTTATTAATTTAATAAATATTTACAGAGTGTCTGTTTCAAGTCAAGTTGAGAAACATAGAATATGGATTTCTGAACTCAAAGATCTCAAGTGAAGCAGAAAGCCGTATCCACGAAAGAGCAGTGATGGTCAATACCCTTAATGAGACCCCACACCACAGAGACATAGCTTGATACATGTGGACAGAGCAATCATGATTGTTTTTTGGGAGGATGGGTGTTGTAAGTTTGCTGTAGCCTAGCCTGGCATTAAACTCTCTATGTATTCAAGTATATCCTTGGATACCTCATCCTAAACACCTTACAGATGCTGACTTTGTATGTTGGAACTTTGATGTGTAGACTTTACTGCATAAAAATCAATCATGATGTCTTCATCTGTGAATAATTGGCTCACACACTTGGGCCAGCAGTCCTGGTGTGTCCCTGTAAGCCAAGTCAGAGGCCACTGGGCTAGGAAACCACAAAGGGCTGTGGATCACTATATCATGTCCCAGTGCCTTAGTAACCACACCTCAAATGCTCTTTCCTTGGATCCTTCTACTTTGAATACATTCCAGGGCCTCCCACATTCAGACAGGAGGGGAAATGTCCTCAGAGGACCCAGTGTGTGGCTAGCCATCCGATTCTATCCTACGAGGGCTCTGGCCTCTGCTGAGTCATAAGCTCAGTTAGATGAACAAAGTGAGGATTTTGCCTTCCTCACATCCCCACTCCAGAAGCTGTGTGCCAGAAGCAGAGAAGGTGACTGAGAGCCAGCTCTGATGACACACCGCCTAAACTCCCGGTTCTTCCATGCAGAGATTGTGTGTGGAATGAACTGTCCTCTCCAGGCTTTAGGTGTTCACCCATAACACACAGGTAAGAACCCTTCCTTCACTGAGCTGTTTCGATTTTCAGCTAAAGTTAGTGCAACAACAGCTGGAATGTATAATTTACCCAGTAAATCAGTTAATCACCCATACAGCCATAGCCTATCAGAGACAATTCTTTCTTAGTTGTGTGGGGTTCCAGTTGACAAAAGAGTAACAAAGGGTTTGTCCAAGTTGTTTGGTGTCAAAATTGATATCGGATCCCTCTAGCCTTCTTCAGATTGTCATTGGTCAATGAACAAGAAATGCAGGATGTCTCTTACCTGGGTTAGGGTGGGAGGTGGCAACGTAACAGGGAAGGCTTCCTGGCTAAGCTGAGTCCTGCTGTGGCTGCAGTGTGGGCAACATGGTGCAGGAAGTGATCCACTCTATATGATGAGAGTTTAGGCACATGGTGCAGGAAGTGATCCACTCTATATGATGAGAGTCTAGGCACATGGTGCAGGAAGTGATCTTCCCTATATGATGAGAGTCTAGGCTCATGGTGCAGGAAGTGATCCACTCTATATGATGAGAGTCTAGGCACATGGTGCAGGAAGTGATCCACTCTATAGGATGAGAGTCTAGGCTCATGGTGCAGGAAGTGATCCACTCTATATGATGAGAGTCTAGGCACATGGTGCAGGAAGTGATCTTCCCTATATGATAAGAGTCTAGGCTCATGGTGCAGGAGTGATCTGCTCTATAGGATGAGAGTCTAGGCACGTGTCTTAAGGTATGAGAGAGGCACAGGCATGCAGGATTCTGGAGTGCTTACATGGCAATTTGTGCATTGAGAGATGGCAGACAGAGGAGACAGATGTGTGCTGAGTCTGGGTCTTGACAGGCAGGCAGGTTATGAATGACCTGTGCATCTGACTGAATTGACAGCTATTGAGAGCTGTTAAAGGATTTTAACAGGGGCCAGATAGAGCCCTTCTCTCCTCCTGTTTCCTTCACCTTTGCACCACCAATTCCCCCATTATAGCCCTCCATTCACTCCTCAGAGAGGGTAAGGCTTCCCATGGGGAGTCAACAAAGCCTAGCACATTCCTTCGAGGCAGGACCCAGCCCCTCCCCACTATATCTCTCCAGAGAGAATGGGCTCCAAAAATTCAGAACTGAAAGGATTTTTAAAAATTAAAATAAAAGAGACTGTCATGAAGGAGGAAGATTTAGAGGTGTAGGCACATGGAGACACTGATGCACAAATGCCAGGAGAGATGACGGGCTCCTGACCTGGGTGGAAAGGAAGGACAGCTGTGAGGGTTATGAGCAGTAGACTGGTCAGGAGAGGGGATGGGAACAGGGAAAGAGAAGACTAGGGATGTCTAGGAGTATTCTTCATATTTCTACTCCCATCAGAAGCAATTCCTGCTCTATTGTCTTGCTAATTAGCATGAGTGGTTCAGGCTATTTTGAGCAATGTTAGGAAATTTCCTTTTCATGTCTTTCCTTGAGCATGTGTTTGTGTGTGCCTTTGTGTTCACATATGGTTTCATAAATATAGTTAATATTTGTATTGCATTAAATGTGTTCAACTATAGGGAACACAGTCAAACACACACTAAAGGAATCAGTTCTATTTCCTCTCCTGTTGGATTCAGTAACTCTTGTCAATAGATTCTGTTATTGTAGCCAGGCTGGCAGGAGTGTGGTGATGAGAGACTGAGAAGAGGAGGTGGGCGTTGGCACTGTGCTGTTCTTTTGTAGTTTCCCGATGTAATGATGCTGAGAACCTCAGCCTCCTCAGTGCTCACTGGACAGCTGCCTGTGAAATTCCCTTGAGATGTGGTTCACTGTTCTATGGGAGCCTTTGTTTTTATTACATATTTTTCTAATACTTTTTATCAATATTTTGAATACTTCTAGCTTATTCTAGATTACCATTATTTTTCCCCTCCACAGAAAGTGCTCTTTTAAAAGAATTCTTACCTTTGCTTTCAATTAAAAAGATTAATATATTTATCAAGTTTGATTCCAAAAAATTGGCTGCTTTAAATTTAAAGTTCAAACACATACTATATCCAGAATTGATTTCTGTGTGCAGGTGGAGCTAGGAGTAAAAAAGGAAAAAAGGAATTTTCCTGCTCCCATGTCCACATGGTCCATCATCATTCCCTGGGAAGACTACAGGGTCTCCAGTGCCCTGCACACGTGATCTTCTGTCATTACCCATAGGACCATTGTGGGGCCTGCATCTGAATGATATTGTTCTGTCTTATTCATCTACTAGTTTACTTTCTATTTTGCATATATCTGTAGTGTATGTGTGTGTGTGTGTGTGTAGGCAGAGACTTACATAGGATCCTTCCTCAGTTGCTCTCACCTTATTCATTGAGGCAGGGACTCTCAGCTGACCTCAGTCCTCATTATTTTAGTTGGTGTAGCTAACCTTCTCATTTTGGGGATCCCCCGTCTCAGCCTTCCCAGAGCTGGAATGAGAGGGCAAGAGTGCATACAACATGTCATGTGATAAATAGTATTTTGAGGAGTTCTGTGGGATGCTTCAGATATTCATCATAATCCTGAGACATAAGTGTCATCAGCCTCTTTTAATAGATTAAGAAACTGTGGCATTGGGAGATTCAGTCACTTGAGAAGAGTGCACAGAGATGGAACGGTGTGCTCAGAACCCACACCCTCGCCTTTCTTTTCTTAATTAAACATATTATTTTTTCTTTTATGTATATGGGTTTTCTTATGCACCACATGTTTGCCTGGCCTGTGGAGTGACAAGAGGGAGTCAGATCACAGGCAGTTATGAAACAGCCCTGAGTTGTCTGTTCCTGGAACAGAAGTCTTTATGGCTCTTTAACTCTGAGCCATATCTATAGCATATGTCTTCCCTTTCTGCCTCTATAGCTGAAATGTGACAGCAGACACAAACATGAATGTGATTCTCTTACAGGCCTCACCATGTGGATGATTCCAGGACAGAACCAAACCAGGGTTTCTGAGTTCATTCTGCTTGGCTTCTCCAGTGACCCCACGACCAACAGCATCCTCTTCATTGTGTTCCTTCTCATCTACTTGAGCTCAGTCCTGGGCAATGGGCTCATCATCCTGCTGATCTGCCTGGACACACATCTGCACACTCCCATGTACTTCTTTCTCTGTATTCTGTCTCTGTTGGATATGAGCTATGTAACCACCACCATGCCCCAGATGTTGGTGCACCTTCTTGCAAAATCTCAGACTATTTCCTTTGCTGGCTGCTGGATACAGATGTATGTGTTTGGTGCTCTGGGTATAACTGAGTGCACCTTCTTTGTTGTCATGGCTTATGACAGATATGTGGCCATTTGCCACCCACTTCGTTATACTGTCATCCTTAAGTGGGATCTGTGCATATGGTTGGCAGCTGCAACTTGGATCTGTGGTTTCCTTTTCTCTCTGTTACATACGTTCTTCACCATGAGTCTACCATATTGTGGGCCTAACAAAGTCAACCACTACTTCTGTGAAGGTCCTTCAGTGCGTAGCCTGGCTTGCATGGATACCCACCTCATTGAGATGGTAGACCTGGTCTTGAGTGTTTTTGTGGTTGTTACCCCCATTTCCCTCATTGTAGCCTCCTATGTTTATATTGCCAAGGCAATTCTCAAGATCAAGTCAACCCAGGGACGCTGCAAGGCTTTCTCTACCTGTGCCTCCCACCTGACTGTAGTCACACTCTTCTATGGTCCATCTACTTACATCTACATGAGGCCCAACTCAAGCTACTCTGCTGAGCGAGACAAGCAGATCTCACTTTTTTACAATGCCTTCACTGCCTTGCTCAACCCTGTGGTCTACAGTCTGAGAAACAAAGACATCAAGAGAGCATTTCTCAAGGTGGTGGGGCATGGTAGGGTGGACTAGTGAACCAGGAAATCGGAGAAGCAAAATTAGAGTTTTCAATTTTTAAGAAAGAGACAGTGTCTTTATTATATGTAACTGATCTATGTGTTTGAACCAACATAGTAATTGGTAAGCAGGGCAAACCACTGTGAAACCATGGTGGCTATTTTGATTGACGGGCTGCACTACGGTATAATTCAAAGTGCCCCAGTAATTCTACTGGATTATACTTGCAGACATTTATTATTATTAAACATATTTTTATTCATTCTTTGGAAACTGCACATTATGCTCCCCAGTCCCATCATTTCCCAGTCCTTCCATATATGCCCTCTACCCTTGTAACTTCCCCCAAAAGAAAATAAAAAAATTAAAATCGAAATAAAAAACAGTATCTCACCAACCCCTACGTGTAACGACCTGTTTCTCTGTCAATCTCAGCTTTATCTCACACCAGTCACAGCCATTGCATCTCCTGCTCTGCATTACTGTACCACGCTGCTCCTCTGTCCTTCCTGCATCTCCATCACACGTTCATTTGTCGTAGTGGCAATGGAAGCTGCAGTGTGTCACACAGTATAATTTTCCCCCATACACATTTATTTACAAATGTTCATTGCAAGGAGTCATTGTTCTTGTTCAAGGCCTCTGGCTTCAGCTACAGCATCAGCACTGGACCTAGACTCCTCTCTGATATCCTATTGTTGACCAGAGTCATGGAGATCCTGTGTCTATGGTTCCACAGGACAGGCCTCTTATATTGACTTGTTCCTCACCACCAAGTCTCCAGTTCTACCTCCTTCCACAGGAGTACAGGAACTGCTTGCTCCCCTTCTCTTTTTCTCCCATCTCTTGACTGTATGTTCTTATCATTACCATCTTTTTTTTTTAAAGATTTATTTATTATGTACACAGTGTTCAGCCTCCATGTATGCCTGCATGCCAGAAGGGGGCACCAGATCTCATTACAGATGGTTGTGAGCCACCATGTGGTTGCTGGGAATTGAACTCAGGACCTCCGGAAGAGCAGTCAGTGTTCTTAACCTCTGAGCCATGTCTCCAGCCCCTCATTACCATCTTTCAGTCATACATTTGTCCGCCATGGTGCTGCCACTTCCCTGCACCTTGGGGCTGGAATTCATTATTTGTTTGGGTTTGTAGCTGTATGCTTGGAGTGATCTTCTGTTCTCTCAAATCCATCCTGAAGGAGGAACCTTATATCCAACATGTCATCCTAAAACAGCAGAAAAGGAACAGTGGACAAACTCAATGACTCAGCTTCTCAAGAGTGACCTGATTCTCTGTTCACACATTCTTTGGGTCTAAGCAGTAGTATGGTCCAGCCTGACCGCAGGAGGTGGGAAGGTTTTGTCTAGAGGGAAGTAATATATGAGGGAAGTAATACATGTTTTGTGGCCATGGTCTGATATATTGATTCCTCTACTAGAAGGAAGCGAGTAACATGTATTCTTTAACCAGGTATAGTTCCCAGAACACAGAAGATAACTATAAATTAATACAACACATGCTAACTGTGGATAGCATGATAGTAGAGACAGCAGAATGCTGAGACATTATATGATGCTAAGATGATGTGGGATGTCCTTCTGTATATGTATTTCTTTTATTGGTTAATGAATAAAGCAACTTTGACCTATGGCAGGGCAGAATATACTCCGGATGGAAGAGATATATAGAGAGAGTAGGCGGAGTCAGGGAGACGTCATGTAGCTGCCGAAGGAGAAAGATGCTGGAGCTTTTGTTGGTAGGCCAAAGCCTCATGGTGATACACAGATTAATAAAATGGGTTAATTTAAGATGTAAGAGCTAGCTAGGATTATGCCTAAGCTATTGGCTAAGCAGTCTTATAATTAATACAGTTTCTGTGTGATTATTTGGGTCTGGGCGGCTGTTTACAAAATGGCACCTAATATGGGGTGTGGATACACATAAGACCTAAAAAAGCTTTTTTTTTTTTTTTTTTTTTTTAAAAAAAAGGGCTTATTGGCCCACAAAAATGGGAGCCAAGTACAGTTTCTTGGAAGTTGCATTTTTTTTTCAGATAGTCTTTGTTTGCTGGCAGTATGGCTCCTTTAAGAGAAGGCTTCCTGACTCAGCATTAGCAGCAAACACTGCCTGGGCTTCTTTAAGAGACAGCCTCCTGGGCAGTGCTGACAGTATGAATCTCCGGTTCTTTCTGGAGGTCCCGAACTTAAATGGGATTGGTGGGCCGATTGCTACAGCTTGCTTAATGGCAGCATAGACCTGCTGCGTCCTGTCCCTAGAGCTCTACGAACCATGCTCACTGCCCCAGCTCAGTGGCCATAGGAGTATAGAAGCAATTACTCACAGCTGATCCCAATACCAATGGGCTCACTGATGGAAACCAAAGCCATTTGCAGAATGTATTGCTAGACTAATGGAGGCTGTGGAGAGAGTGGTTCTCAGGCCAGAAGCAAGAGATATCATACTGAAACAATTGGCAACTGAAAATGTGTCTCCCACTTGCCAATCTCTAGTGAGACAAATGAGATCTGGGAGCATTTCCGATTCCATGAAAGCATGCGCTGAGGTTAGCCGCTCTTCCTTCAAGGTGTGGCCGTAGCAGCTGTGTTACAGAGACAAACAACCATTCAATTTTTAACTAAACAAGATAGAGACAAGTCTAATCAAGGTAGCAGGGAACCTAGATGCTATTTATGTGGACAAACTGGACATATCAGTAAATTTTGTTCCCTTAAAAGAAGAAATAATGTAAGCCCAAACACCTCAGCTTTAACTCAAGATACAAATCAGAAAGTGCCTCTTACACTATTCCCTTGTTTCCAAAATGATTATCAATGGAAAAAAGACTGCCAGTCCCCTTCCCATAGGGATGGTGCTCCCCTGCCTGACGCCAGTGCTTTCCCTGCCGAAAGAGAACCTCTGGTTCTTCAGGCAAACTGGGTGAGGGGCCAGCTCCAGTCCCATCAGATAGCTGGAGCAACTCAGCAATCCCAGACAAACGACCCCTTCCTCAGTGGAGGCATATCCAGCAATTACAAAGAGCAAGCCCTGGAAGTGCAGGTCTTGATTTGTGTACTTCCTCCTTGAAAATATGAATCCCTGATTCTTTGGTAGTCTGCCTTAACATGATAGCCTACAGCCCTCTCTCTGAGGAAGGCTGGGTCGAAATATAGCCCTTAGTTCTTCCTAGTACAAGGTATTAATGTAGCTCCAGGATCCCAACTTTACTGTAGAGATTAAAATTGTTGTACAACCCCTCACAAAACAGTTCTGATCCATGCAGGTCAGCATCATAGCACAGTCGGCTCTTTCTGTATCACCACTATAGGAACAACAGCTTCTGATGCTCATTTTAGACCCTATGACCAGCCCCCTGCAGAATGAACACATCCTGAAGCTGCCAGCAATGATGAGGAAGTGAAGACTCACGTGTTTACAGCTTCCTTCCTGTGAATTCTCTCTGCCTCCACCCTCAAGCACCACCTCTAATGAAGATGCCCAGAGACCACAACTTGCTCCCGATGCCCTGGCATTCCTGGTAGACAACCACTAAATTCATCAGCCCCACCCCCGACACCTAGCAGCTAGCTACTTCCTCATATGGCAACTCAATTCACTCTTGGGGTTAGATTAAATGCCTGACATCTGAGGCTACTCAAATTCTGGTCAACCAGGGGAAAGCCTTAGCTGCTGCAAATCATTCTCTAGTGATGTTAGCTGTGCTTAATTCTTCAGGTATTTTGTTTCTCTCTCTGTACTTTTACTCAAAATACCTATTAGGCTTTTGTCCCAGGACCCCTTCCTTTTCACCCAGCTACATAGGATTATGAAAAAAAATGGTTGTTTTTAATGACTCCTTCTTACTGGGGGAGGAAGGATTTAGTTTCATAGTCATCACCTGGCCAAATACATCAACTTCCAGGGACATTCAGACAGTCCCCCTTATGCTTTTTTTTTTTTTTTTTTTTGCCTCTACCATATTTCCTATACCAGGAGGTCTGCCTTTAAGGCCCATAAATCTCAAAGTTAGTCAGTTCACTCACAATATCTGGTCTTTAAATGTAACTTCTCCTATAGATGGGTATCAACCAACTGGATGCCCACCTTCCTGGCATCATGTTCTCCCTAAGGGAATTCCCAAATTTGATCCATATGAAGAACTCCTTTCCTGACTAAATGTCCTGCTGAATAGAAGCTAATTGCAGGGAGCTGCCTTCTAAGTTTATCTCAGGGAACAAAGCAGAGATGAGACTGTGGAAACCAAGGTGATCGACTGCATGACTAAATTTCTCACTGGATGTCCCACCGAGTAGAAGAAAGTGACCCAATTATACAAGTACACGGGAAAAGTTGTGCCCAATAATCTATATACTGCTGAATCATTTGGTGCAGGTCCCATTTAGAGAAAGGAGAACGCTTATGGCTTCACCAGACATTTGTTGTGAAAACAGTCATTATACAAAAGGTAGTGGGCCCAATCCAATGTCTTGCAACTGGGTTTATCTCCATCAGAACACATTCCTCTCGTTTTATTCTCCAAACAGCCTTATATACCAAAACATAAACCGAGTGGGAAATACACCAGCATTCCGTTTCCTAGGTAACCAGGTGAATGACGTTTTGTCACATCCGCATCTACCTGTCTGCTGTGTATGCTAGCTGTATGTAGGCTTGAATCAGCATCTCTATAAAGAATCCTCCAAATTACAAAGAAAGGAGCAAAGCATCCTGACCCTTGTTAGGGCAGTGACAGCCTGTCTGCAGGGCTACCTGACCACCTGAGGTGGGGCCTATGGCTTCAGAGCCTGGCTGCCATACCATACAGAAATATGGGCCTACAATCCTTGAAGAAAGAAGTTGAAGAAAACACCAGGAAATGGAAATATCTCCCATGCTCTTGGGTAGGTAGAATTAGCATAGTAAAAATGAAAATCTAACCAAAAGCAATCTACATATTCAATGCAATGTCCATCGAAATCTGAACAAAATTCTTCACAGACCTCAAAAGAAAAAAATCCTTGATTTCATATGGAAAGGCACAAAATCCAGGATAAAGAAAACAATCTCGTACAATAAAGGAATTTCTGGAGCATCACAATCCCTGACTTCAAACTCTACTATAGAGCTACAGTACTGAAAACAGCCAGGTATTGGTATAAAGACGGACAGGAGGACCAATGGAATTGAATCAAAGACCAGTATGTCAATCTACACACCTACAAACAACTGATTTTTGACAAAAAACAAAAAAAATATGATGGGAAAAAAGCATATTCAGCAAATGGTGCTGGCATAACGGGACATGAACATGTAGAAGAATGAAAATAGACACATATCTCTCACCATGCACAAAACTCAAGTTCAGGAGGATCAAAACCTCAACATAAAACCAACCAAACTGAACCTCATAGAAGCGAGAGAAGGAAGTACACTTGAATGATTTACACAGCAGAACCCTTTCAATTGGTCACCAAGAGAACAAATAATCCAATAAAAAAATGGGGTAGAGACCTAAAAAGAGAACTCTCAACAGACGAATCTAAAAGGGCTGAAAAGATGCTTAAGGAACTGCTGAACATCCTTAGTCATCAGAGAAAGGCAAATTAAGACAACTGCCGAATTCCAGGCATGGAAAACTGGCCAGAACTTGTGGCAGGGTGCTGACATCATGACATTTTATTCCTCTAGCCAGCCTAGAAGAAAAGAGGTTACTATCGGAATTCTACAGGAGGAGCAACTGAGGCAGAATAAGAGCAAGTTCAAGAGAATATGCTCCAGAGCTTCATAAATTTTCATCCAAATTCTTATTTGCACCTAAGAGAGATGATCCCTTCAGAGAGTTTTCTCACTCCACTGACATGGGATGTCGCTGCTGACTCCCATGCTACTAGGCTTGTTTATTTATATGAGCGTTTTCTCTGCACATTTGTATGTACAACACATGCATGCCTGGTCCCTGAGGAGGTCAAAGGACAACACCACACCCTCAAGAATTAGAGATATTGATTATTGTGAGCTGCCATGTGTGTGCTTGGAAACGAACTTGAGCTTTTTCTCATAGCTCAAGTCCCCATTGTAGTCAACTCTTAATTAGCACCAGAGTAACCGGGTAACTTGCTCAGATACTACACGACAGAGAAGGGAGTACTCTAATTTATCCCAAGGTAGTTGAGGAAGGAAGAGGATGGTGACCTAAACAAGGTCTCCTTGAGTGTCAGGGCTCAGGATTTGGGCTCCATGTAAAAGAGGAATCAGAATGAGAACTTAAGTCCTTGATCTGTGTATCAGAAGACCAGGTCCCAACTCCTCACTTCTGAGCTGCTCTTATTCCCCAGTTAGTCTAGAAAAGGTCACCAGTCCTTAACCCGCGAGTTTGTTTCATCTTGCTTTTCTCCCAGGAGTCTCCCTGTACTGCTCTTGTTGACAGCATTCGTGTATCATCGTAGCATCCCTACTGGGAACAGAAATGGCCCCTTCCCAGATCCCCTTGGTAGGTAGTCTCAGAAAGAAAGCAGAGTTATAAAAACTCTGCATCTGTTCCCAGTGGGTAAAGGTGAAGATGTCTGAGCTTGTCTTTCTTAAGCAGGGTTTTATAGATGTCATTTTCAGCAGCTGGTACTGGCATACTTGCAGAGGAAATGACAATCCCAACCCTCAACATCTACAGCACCTTTGAATTTCTTTGGAGATTGAGCTGCCTAGAATCCTGACACTCTGGACTCAGGTGCTTCAGGGGGCTTCCCCTTTATTCTCTTTCCTGTTAGAGAAAGAAACAGCTAGTTAGTGACACAGTCCTTGGATTGTCAACTGGTAAGATGGTCTCTGGCATTTGACTCGTGGGTGTTGTTCAGGCATCTGTGGGTTTAGTGATAATAATTGGTCAAGCCATCCATCTCCAGTTCCTCTGTGCACACATCTCAAACTCCCCAGACCTCTTTCCTTGTTGCCTGTATTTCTTTTTTCCTTTATCAACCTTGTGTTCTTATTTCCTTCTTCCATCCTTTCTTTATTAATTTATATGTACAGAGTGTTTGTCTGTTTAAGACATGTTGAGTAACAGAGTGTGGCGTTCTAGGCTGAAAGATCTCATGTGAAGCAGAAAGCCATATCCCTGGGAGTGCAGTGATGGTCAGAGTCCTTAAAGGAGACACCATAACATAGAAACACAGTTTGATATTTTGTGGTTAGAACAACCGTGATTGTTTTTGGGTGGAAAGAAGTTATGAGTTTGCTGTATCATAGACTGGCCTTAAAATCTCTATATATTCAAGTATATCCTTGGACTCCTCAACCTAAACCATACAGATGCTGGCTTTGTAGGTTGGAGCTACCATGTGTCACCTTTTTCTGCTTGGAAATCAACCATGAAGTTTTTATCTGTGAATATTGGGCTCAGAGACTTGACCAGCAGTCCTGGAGCGACACTGGAAGCCAAGTCAGAGACCACTGGGCTAGGAAATCACAAAAGGCTGTGGATCACTAAATGGTGTTACAATGCCATAGAAATCACACCTCAAATATTTTTTCATAGAATCTTATACTTTTAATACATCCCAGATCTGTCCACATTCAGGGGGAAATTTCTTCAGGAGATCTGGTCTGTGGTTCGCCTTCCCACTCTGTCCTTGGGGGGCTCTGGCTTGTGCTGAGTCTCCATAAGCTCATCTAGGTGGACAATGTGAAGACTTTGCTTTCCTCACCTCTGCACTTTAGATCCTGTGTTCCAGAAGCACAGAAGGTGACTGAGAGCCATGCTCTCCTGTCAAACCACTAAAGTCCCACTTCCCCTATGCAGAGATTGTAATCTGGAATAAGATGCTCTCTCTAGGCAGTAGGTTTTCACCTGTAACACACCGTTTAGAACACTTCCTTCCATGAACTTGTGATTTTAAACTAAAGTTAGTGCAGCAATAGCTGAAATATAGAATTTACTCAGTAAGTATTCATTCTTCTTTATTATTGCAAAGGTTAGGGCATCACCCATATGATATACTCCATCAGAAACAATTCTTTCTTAGTTGTGTGGGGTTTCATGCCGGAAGCAAAGACCTGTATTTTGAGATCTGCATTTTGTTTACAGTCATCTTAAGCTCACAAGTTGGGAATAATATTTACCTCAATCCCCTCTGCAGGGTCTAGGAAATCAACCTGGCATCTTATCTCCTATCAGAGACCTGCAGGCACCAGGCTCTGGAATCAGTTAGCATTTTCCTTTGTTAGTCAATAATCACAGACCCTCAGTATTTACTTACCAGCTAGGGATGTCTCCGGACCTGAATTCCAGCAGACCTGAGTTTCCTGACACCCTTCCCTTCCCCCCTTTGCCCGTTAGCTATATAACAGCTTCTGAGGAAGAATAAATGCGACAGCTTGATCAGAAATCCTGTCTTGCCATAATTTCTTGTGTCTCTTGCCCCTTCATTCCTCTCCCCTAGGTTCTTCAGGGACCCCAGTTCGCATCCCGCTGGCCGGGATAGTTTCAGTTAACAAAAGAGTAAGGTAGCATTTCTCCAAGTTGTTTGGTGTCAAAATAGATATCAGGACCCTCTAGGATTCTTCAGATTGCACCTGAACAATGAACAAGAAATGTAGGTTGCCATCTACCTGGGTTAGGTTGGGGATGTGGTAGCATACCAGGGACATCTTCCTGACTGAGCTGACTTCTGCTGAGGATACAGTGTGGGTCACACAATACAGGAGGTGGTCCCCCCTCTATGATGAGAATCTAGCCACATGTCTTAAGGTATGAGAGAGGCAGAAACATACAGGATACCGGTAGTGCTTACATGGAGATTTGTCCTTGGAGAGATTATAGACAGAAGAGACAGGTGATCTCTGGGTGTTGACAGGCAGGCAGGTTAGGAATGACCTGCACATCTGACTCAATGGACAGGGCTTGGGAGCTCTTAAAAGGATTTTAACAGGGAACAGACGGGATCAGTGTGGTTTCTTTAAAAACTGCTGTAGCAAGCAAGGAACTCAGGACCGCGAGGGGTGCACCCACACACTGAGACAAGGGGGATGTTCTATCGGGAACCCACCAAGGCCAGCTGGCCTGGGTCTGAAAAAGCCCGGGTTAAAACCGGTCTCGCTGAACATAGTGGACAATGAGGACTACTGAGACCTCAAGAACAATGGCAATGGGTTTTTGATCCTACTGTACCTATTGGTTTCGTGGGAGCCTAGGCAGTTTCGTGGATGCT
>NW_026068004.1:4220166-4227247 GCF_014885135.2 Alexandromys fortis
CGTCAGCCCAAAAAGCAATCAGGGTTCTCTGCCCTGTGGGAAGTCCAAGGACCACCCACCTCCATCCAGGTCTAGTAAGGTGAGCATCCACGAAACTGCCTAGGCTCCCACGAAACCAATAGGTCCAGTAGAATCAAAAACCCATTGCCATTGTTCTTGAGGTCTCAGCTGTTCCTTGAACATATGTTTGTATGTGCCTATGTGTTTACATATTGTTTCATGTTTACATTGCTGAGCAATGGAACAGATGTGTTCAACTTTACGGAATACTATCAGGCACACAGTAAAGGGAACATTTTAATTTACTCTCATTGGATCCAGTTACTCTTGTCAGTGCTGAATTTTGTTATCATAGCCATGCTGATAGGCATCTGGTGATGTGAGATTGAGAAGAGGTGGGGATTGAACTGTGGTGTTCTTTGCAATTTCCAGATGGATAATGGTGCTGAGAACCTAAACCTCATCAGTGCCTACAACAGCCTTGTGAAATGCCTGTTAAGTATTGTTTACTATTCCATTGGAGTATCTGTTTTTATGATATATATTTCCAATTCTTTGCATACATATTTTGAGTACTTCTTTTTTACTTTTTCTAGAGTACCATTAATTTTTCCCTCTATGGAAACTGCTTTTCTTTTGAAAGAATCTTACATTTGCTCTCCTAAAATGATAGATACATTCTATCAGGTTTGATTAAAAAAATCATTGCTTTAGATTTAACACTCAAACTTACATTACACCTGGGTTTGGTTGTTTGTCTGCAGAGGAATCTAGGAATAAAAAAATATGACTTTCCTTCTTCTAGATCCACACAATCCATCAGCATTCCCTGGGAAGACTACAGTGTCTCCAGTGCACTGCACACATGACCTTCTGTCATTACTCATTGGACTACATGTGTGTGGGTCTGTGTCTGATGTTTGTTCTGTCTTCATCTACTTGCTTTCTCTCTAATTAACATATGTCTGTGGTGTGTGTGTGTGTGTGTGTGTGTGTGTCTGTCTGGTCAGACACTGACAGGAAATCCTTCTTAAGTTGCTCTCACCTTATTCATTGAGGCAGGGTCTCTCAGTTGAACACAGTGCCCGTCATTTCATCTAGTGTATCTAGTCGCCTTATTCTGGGGAATCTTCAGTCTCTGCCTTTCCTGACCTGAAATGAGAATGTGCGACTGCATATGACTTCTCATGTGTTATGTGGTGATTTCAGGAGTTATTTGATATGCTTTAGATAGTCATCATAATCCTGAGACATGAGTATCATCAGTCTAGTTTCATAGATAAGGAGCCTGAGGCATTGGGAGGTTCAGTAACTTGAACTGTGCACTCAGAACCCACATTCCAGCCTTCTTTTCTTAATTAAAAATTATTATTTTTATTTTATGTGTATGACTTTATGCCTACATAATGTTTGTGTACCATGTGTGTGTCTTCATGTGGAGATAAGCCAATGGAGCCAGATCCCCTGGAACTATAGTCACACAGCTCTGAGCAGTCTGGGTCCCTGGAGCAGCAGTCAGTGCTCTCAATCTTTTAGTCATCTCTCCAGCCTGGATCTCCCCTTTCTGCCTCTATAGTTGGTCTGTGTCAAGTGACACAGAGATGAATGTGATTCTCTTACAGGCCTCACCATGTGGATGATTTCAGGGCAGAACCAAAGCTGGGTTTCTGAGTTTATCCTACTTGGCTTCTCCAGTGACCCCACGACCAACAGCATCCTCTTCACTGTGTTCCTTCTCATCTACCTGAGCTCAGTCCTGGGCAATGGGCTCATCGTCCTGCTGATCTGCCTGGACTCACATCTGCACACTCCCATGTACTTCTTCCTCTGTATACTCGCCATGTTGGATATGGGTTATGTCACCACCACTATGCCCCAGATGTTGGTGCATCTTCTAGCTAAATCTCACACTATCTCCTTTGCTGGCTGCTGGATACAGATGTATGTGTTTGGTGCCCTGGCTACTACTGAGAGCACCTTCTTTGTTGTCATGGCTTATGACAGGTATGTGGCCATTTGCCACCCACTTCACTATACTGTCATCCTCAACTGGGGACTGTGCATATGGTTGGCAGCAGGGACTTGGATCTGTGGTTTCTTCTTCTCTCTGTTACATACATTCTTTATCATGAGTCTGCCATATTGTGGACCTAACAAGGTTAGTCACTATTTCTGCGACAGCCCTTCAGTGCGTAGCCTGGCTTGCATGGATACCCACCTCATTGGGATGGTAGACCTGGTCTTGAGTGTTTTTGTGATTGTTACTCCCTTTTCCCTCATTGTAACCTCCTATATTCGTATCGCCATGGCAGTTCTCAAGATCAAGTCCACCCAAGCCCACAACAAGGCTTTCTCTACCTGTGCCTCCCACCTGACTGTGGTCACTTTCTTCTATGGTCCATCCACTTACATCTACATGAAGTCCAATTCCAGCTACTTCCCTGAACGAGACAAGCAGATCTCACTGTTTTACAATGCCTTCACTGCCTTGCTCAACCCTCTAGTCTACAGTCTGAGAAACAAAGACATCAAGAGGGCATTTCTCAAGGCAATAGGAAATATTAAAGTGTACTGTTGAACCACAATCAAGTACAAGCTGAGATAGTGAATTCAATGCTTAAGGGACTGTGTCTTTAGTATATGTAACTGATCTGTATGTTTAAAGCCATGTAGTAATTGATAATTGGGACACACCATTGTGAAACTATGGGCGTTCTTTTGATTTACAGGATACACTAAGGTATAATTCAAAGCACCTCAATAATCTCACTGGTTTATACCTGTAAACATTTATTCTTTTTAAGCCTATATTTTATTCATTCTTTGAGAATTGCACATTATGTTCCACAATCCCACTCATTTCCCAGTCCTTCCATATTTGCCCTCCACCCTTGTAATTTTCCTTCAAAAGAAAATAAAAAATTAAAAAAGAAAACCAAAATCTCACGAACCCCTTTTGTAATGATCTGTTTATCACTCGCATCCTTCTCTTACAACAGTCACAGCCATTGCATCTCCAGTTCTGCAGGACTGTACCACTCAGCTCCTCTGTCTTTCCTGCATCTCCATCACATGTTCGTTTATCACAGTGGCATTGAAAGATCTGGTGTGTCACGCAGTTACCCTTTTCTCATAAAGCTTTAGTTGCAAATATTCATTACAATGAGTCATGGCTCTCATCCAAAGCCTCTGGCTTCTGCTATAGCATCAATCCTGGACCCTCATCTAGACTCCACTCCAATCTCTTCTCACCCAGAGTCATGGAGATCCTCCGTCTATGGTTCTACAAGACAGGCCCCTTCAGGCTCAAAATGAAGGCCCTGATCTGGGCCTGTGTGGTAGCTGAGTTGGTCAACATGGGTCTCCACCAGGCCTCTCCCCAATAAGGGTCAGGGCCAGCTCTTCCCTACTCCAGGAGAGGTGGGGCAAGCCCCACCCATGCCACTGCCCAGAATACCTTGTAGTTCCTGGTGAGAAACTAGGTAAGAGTTCTTATAAGTGGCAGCCTGTAAGGCACAGGGCCAGCACTCCTGTGGGTAGTGGTCATTAAGGGGAAAGACAAGCTCTCCTGCCCCTACATCAGGGCTGGTGGTGCAGGTCAGTGAGTCATGGGACCAGCTTTTCCAAGTGCAGTGGCTGGCTAGAGGTAGGATCCTAGTGTTTGGATTAAAGGCATGTGCCACCATACCTGGCTCTTTTGTCATTCCTTTTTTTTTTTAATCAGTGCCCATAATTAACTGGGCACACATAGACTGGGTCACATATCCGGCATCATCAAATGTCTGTGTGCACCCACAGATATCTCTAGTCGTCTATGAAAAAACAAGCAGGCAATATGAGAAAGTGACCCAAGTGGCACAACCCTGTTTTATCCCTCCCCAGACCTGAGCCTGTCATCTTCATGGACACTTCCCTATGGTACGTTGAGCAGTAGAAGCAAACTCATGTTGGTTAAACATGGTTCTATATGCCATGTCTGCCCCAACTAATAGTGGACAGCAGAGCACTGTGCCCCATTTCTGGGATGTGCCTGAAGACAGCAATGAGGAGAACCCATTCAAGGGACAGAACAGTGTTCATGATATTTGGTTAGGATGAATAAATGTCTTCCATGTAAGAGTCTATATTGATGAGTGTACTGTGTCCCACGGGTTGGTTACATGATCATGAATTTCCATGGAATATAATTGTAAAATTGGAGAGAATAAACGTGAAGATTTCTGTGGGTAACATTCTTAGAAATGGGAAGAATACTAAGACATTTCCATCTCTCCTGAATCTGCATCAGAGTTGTCCTCAACAGTAAAGGACACAGGAGTTAAGTAGATGGGATGACATTATCTGCAGATACTTCTCAGCTCCTTCTCTGATCATACGTTGTTCTGCTTGTCATGGTCATCTTCACTGTCAACTCTTTTGACTATAGAATCACCATGGAACATCTATCTTGGATGTTGTGAGTGTGTTTCTAGAAAGGTTTACCTGATGAGGGGTGCTCCTCCTTCACTGTGGTTGTCACTTTTCAAGGGGCCAGGGTCCCAGAACATATAGAAGGAGAATGGTTTAAGCAAGGACATACATTGGTCTGCTTCCTGGAAATACAATTTGACCTCAAATCTGCTCCTACTACCATGACTTCTCTGTTATTACTATATCCTTAGATATTCAGAATAAATAAACAGCTTCTCGAGTGGCTTTATCATTGCAACAAGGACCATAACTAATAACTTTCCCAGTGAACTGATGAACACCAGTCTCGGGTGTGAGAGTTGGAGGCTCTACATGAACTCAGCAGCATGACCACCAATTGACTTAAAATCCATCCTTGCTTCACCCTCCTTTTCTTCTGTTCTTATGTTGAGTTGCTTGTTAAACATTTATCACTCCATACCAATATCTTATTTCTTGCATGTAGAGACACCAGTATGCTACCAACAGTGCTACAGTTCAGATTCCCCACCTAGAAATCAAGATTAACACTAAATTTCATATGCATGTTTTAGCTGTGAAATGAGTTGCTTTAAGCTATCATTTGGAAGACTAAGAAGCATTCTTAGATATTGTCCTTGCCACGATCATCACCATCATCCTTCTTTAGAGTTTGTTGTTACTGCTGTTGCCTTCGTCATTTAACCTGCATCTTCTTAGCTTGCCAGATCTGCGTGTCATTCTCTCGGTTTATACAAAATTATAGCCATCAGAGCTTACTTAAGCTTTTCTATCCTCAGAATTTTCATACCTTAGAGCATTTTCTTAGACCTTTAGAATTTGTATGGACTTTTAAACCTTTCTCTTTCCATCTAATAACTTATCAGAGACATGAGTAGCTATTATTGAGAATAGTCTTTGCAAGGCATGTTCCTTTAGTGAAAAGTTACACCTGAAACATATTCATTCTTTAATATGAAACCTGTTAACAAGGCAACCCTGTCTGATTTTTCTTAAGAGACTTAGTAACTCTAGGAGAATGAATAAGGGGGCTACAGCCTTGGGGGAAGGTGCTGGTTGCCTCTTGCTGCCTAGCTGACAGTGCATCAGAAGATCAGGTCCCACCTCCCCATCTCTGAGCTGCTCTTATTCCCCAATGTCTAGAAAAGGTAACCAGTCCTCAACCCATGAGTTTGTTTCATCCTGCTCTTTTCCCAGAGGTCTCCCTGCACTGCTCTTGTTGACAGCATTCATGGATCATTTTAGCATCCCTACTGGGAACAGAAATGGCCCCTTCCCAGCTCCCCTTGGTAGTCTCAGAGAGGAGGCAGAGTCATAAAAACTCTGCATCTGTTCCCAATGGGTAAAGGTGAAGATGTCTGAGCTTGTCTTTCTTAAGCAGGGTTTTATAGACATCATTTTCAGCAGCTGGTACTGGCACACTTGCAGAGGATATGACAAACCCAACCCTCAACATCTACAGCACCTTTGAATTTCTCTGGAGATTGAGCTGCCTAGAATCCTGACACTCTGGACTCAGGTGCTTCAGGGGGCTTCCCCTTTATTCTCTTTCCTGTTAGAGAAAGAAACAGCTAGTTAGTGACACAGTCCTTGGATTGTCAACTGGTAAGATGGTCACTGGCATTTGACTCGTGGGTGTTGTTCAGGCATCTGTGGGTTTAGTGATAATAATTGGTCAAGCCATCCATCTCCAGTTCCTCTGTGCACACATCTCAAACTCCCCAGACCTCTTTCCTTGTTGCCTGTATTTCTTTTTTCCTTTATCAACCTTGTGCTCTTATTTTTTCTTCCATCCTTTCTTTATTAATTTATATGTACAGAGTGTTTGTCTGTTTAAGACATGTTGAGTAACAGACTGTGGAGTTCTGGGCTCAAAGATCTCATGTGAAGCAGAAAGCCATAACCCTGGGAGTGCAGTGATGGTCAGAGTCCTTAAAATAAACACCACAACATAGAAAGACAGTTTGATATTTTGTGGGTAGAGCAACCATGACTGTTTTGGGGTGGATAGAAGTTATGAGTTTGCTGTAGCGTAGACTGGCCTTAAATTCTCTATATGTTCGAGTATATCCTTGGACTTCTCAACCTAAACCTTACAGACGCTGGCTTTGTAGGCTGGAGCTACCATGTGTCACCATTTTCTGCTTGGAAATCAACCATGGGGTTTTCATCTGTGAATATTGGACTCAGAGACTTGACCAGCAGTCCTGGAGCGACACTGGAAGCCAAGTCAAAGACCACTGGGCTTTTTTTTTTATGACGTCATGAATATATTTAATATATTTTTTTCTTTTTTTTTCTCTTTTCTACGTGCTAATAATTTTTTTTGGTACCAACTGCACAAGACAATTTCGAATGGTGCACATTTTTTGACGACACTCTGGCCGGACCTTCTCAAAGCGCTCAGGGACTAGTTATAATTTTCTTAGGCCAAAGGTTAATTTGGGAATTTTACCATCATTTGCTTTCACAGGAGCCCCTAAGGAGAACATCGCCCCCATGTCAGCTTGAAGCAATCTTAGAGGACGGCGTCCCCTCCCCCAACAGAGTTTGCCCTCAGGGTTAGGGACATCTTTTAGTGGTTGGTTTGGGGTTGAGGGGATGGGGAGATGTTTTATGGAGTTAGGGGTAT
>NW_026068004.1:4228009-4311394 GCF_014885135.2 Alexandromys fortis
TGAAGATTATATAATTGTAATTACTCTCTACATTATTTAGACTCCTTGAGATAGAATGTCTGGTAAAACTTTTGTTCTCAATATTGTTTGTTATATCTATTATTTATTATTATTGTTTATAGTTGTATTTAGGTTAGTTCTGTCTTATTTAGACAAAAGGAGGGAGATGTAGGGATAAGCCCTCCCCTTGGGGGCGGACTGCCCTCAGGCGTATGTTTACTGATATATATTGTGCTGCGCGCCCCTTCCGCTCCCCCCTGTTTCCGCTGGCTACTCCGCTGGAACCTTGGTTTCGTGAGTCTGGTTTTGTTATTAAATTTGTTTAAATATCAATTACTGGTGATTTATTAATCCGACCGCTGCAAGTTCTGGCTGCTTCTCTCTGAACCTGTTTCCTTATCTATCCTGGTGGAGAAGAATCTCTGCCTGGACTCGACTAACCCTCAGAGCTGATGAGGATCGATAACAGGAGTGAGGAGAGTTGGGGTCAGAGCTGTGGAACAAGGCTTAGCAACAGCACTGCAGGGCCCAAGGTGCTTCTGATTAGTGCTGATTGCCAATTGCTAAGGTGTAAATTCACCCATAAAGGCCAATGTCATGATTGCAACACATGCCACTGAGCAGCAGTTGAGGAACCTGTGGTTCAACCAGCAAAGGCACCATACTAAACAACTGCTAGAGCACAGACTGCAGGAAAATGGAGTTGGAATCGCAGAGTTCAGAGCTTGTGCTGCCTTTAAAATGCTATGATTCAAACTCTAGCTTCAAGCATTGCCTTGACTCAGATGCTATACAGCTGAGCACATTCCTAGGCGCTCTGGCTTTGTTTCAAATACAATTTATTTATCATTTCATAATTATCCTTTCCTACTAGCTGTGTTTAAGGAGTAGTTCACAGGAATTCTAACCCCTTATTAATCAATAGTTCTCAGCAGAAAGACTTTATCATCCAGGCTTCTCCTATATCCTTAGAAAACCAAGACACACACAGAAGGCAGGGATGGATGGAGATACGAGTTCAGGGAACACTGGTCAGACCTTCTCGCAGTGTGCTGACATCAACATTTTTATTTTCTAAACCATCCTCGAAGGGAAGAGGTTACTATTGAAATTCTACAGAAGAGGAAGCCCAGGCAAAGTAGCAGCGAATTCAAGAGAACTTG
The DNA here is from genome assembly GCF_014885135.2 of Alexandromys fortis. Classification (NCBI taxonomy): domain Eukaryota; kingdom Metazoa; phylum Chordata; class Mammalia; order Rodentia; family Cricetidae; genus Alexandromys; species Alexandromys fortis. The sequence continues at coordinate 4,229,173 of NW_026068004.1, forward strand.
ATCCAGAGTTTGGTGTATTTGGACATAAATTCTTAATTGCATCCAAAAGACATGAACTATTCAGAAAGTTTTCTCACTCACTGTCATGGGATGCCACTGCTGACTTCCATGTTGCATGTCATGGTTGACTCTGTTTGTCTGGTGTTTTTGTGTATCAGTATTTTTCATATACATATGTATTTGTATGTATGTATGCATGCATGCATGTATCACATGTATGGCTGATGCCTGGGGAGGTCAGAAAAAGGTGCTAGATCCTCCAGAACTGGAGACATAGATGGTTGTGAGCTGCCCTGGTAGGTTCTGGGAACCAAACTTAGTGTTCATGCAAGAGCAGGAAATCCTCTTTTGCTCCCAGCCATCATCCAGCTCCCATCATTGTTATCTCTTCTTTAGCCGCAGAGTGACTGGGTATCCTTCTCAGACACTCCACAGCAGAGCAGGGAGGACTGCAATTGCCAAAGGTAGTTGAGGAAGGAAGAGGAGTGTGACTCTAATGTTCTCTCACTGAGTGTCAGGGCTTAGGGTTTGGGCAGTAAATGAGGAGCCAGAATGAGAATTTACATCCTTGACCTGTCTATTGGGTGACCGGATCCCCATCTCCTCTTCTCTGAGCTGCTCTTATTCCTCTATTAGCCTAGAAAAGGGAACAGGTCATCACTCCTCCTCCCGTGGGTTGTTTCTTCCTGCTCTGCCCCCAAGGGTTTCCCAGGGTTGCTCTTGTTGACAGCATCCAGGAATCATCTTAGCATCCCTACTGGGAATAGAAATGTCCCTTTTCCCAGCTCTCCTGGGGAGTCTCAGAGAGGAAGCAGGGTCATAAAACCTCAGTATCTGGCCCCACTGGGAAGAGAAGATGTCTGAGCTTGCCTTTGTTAAGCAGGATTTTTTTGTCTCCATCTTCATGAGCCGGAGCTGGTGTACTTTCAGAGGAAGTGAGAGATTCAGTCACTCAAACTCTACAGCAGCTTGGAAATTTTCTGGAGACTGAGCTTCCTAGAATCCCATCACTCTGGACTCGGTAGCTTTACTAGACTTCCTCGTCATAGCCACTCAGTGAGACATTCCCTGGATTTACGTTTGGTGAGATGGTCACTGGTGTTTGGCTTTGGGTGGTGTTCAGGCAGCTGTGGGTCTAGAGATAATAATTAGTCAAGCATCCATCTCCAGGTCCTCTGTGCATACATCTCAAACTCTCCAGACCTCTCCCATCATTGCCTGATCTTCTTTATTCTTTTATCAATGTTATGTCCTTCCTTCCTTCTTCTTTCCTCCCTTTATTAATTCAGTAAATATTTACAAAGAAATTTTCTGTTCCCAATCATGTTGACACATAAAGAATATGGAGTCCTGAGCTAAAAGATCCTAAGTGAAGCAGAAAGCCATGCCATAAAAAATATACCAAAAGTCCTCTTTCTTTAGATTCAGCCCATCCCAGGGTCTCCCAAATTCAGACATGAAGGGGAATCTCCTTAGGAGAGTTTGTCTGTGACTAGCCATCCAGCTCTGTCCTAGGAGGGCTCTGACCTCTGCTGAGTCTCAATAAGCTCAGCTAGATGGACAACGTGAAGACTCTGCCTTCTTCACCGCCCACTTCTCCAGGTCTGAGTTTGCAATCTGAAACAAATCGGCTGCTTCAGGCCTCAAGTTTTCACCCGTAACACAAGGTAAAAATACTCTCTCAGCGAACTGTTATGAGATGTTAAACTAAAGTTAGTGGAACATTGGCTGGAGTACACAAATTATCCGAAATAAATACTAGTTGCGTTGTTATTAGAAAGGCTAGGAAATCACACATACAGGTATACTCTATCAGAGATAATTCTTCCTTACTTATCTGAGGATTCATTTAACAGCAGAGGAAAAAAGGTTTGTCCAGGTTATTTGTTGTCAAAATTGATTATCAGACCCCTCTAGGAGTCTTCAGATCATAACAGACCAATAAACAAGGAATTCAGGATGTATCTTACCTAGGTGAGGGGCGGGAGGCGGTTACAACAGAGAAATGCTTTCTTAGCCAAGCTGAGCCTTGCAGTGGCCACAACGTGGACAAGACAGTGAAGGTGGTACCCCCTCTTCACGGTGATGATGAGAAACTAGGCAATTCCCTAATGTATGAGAGAGTCAGAGGCATGCAGAATACAGTACAGGGAGAGCTTTCATGGAGGTTGGTGAATGGAGAGAGGTGATGCAGGAGACAGTTGTGTGCTGAGACTTAGTCTCCATAGAGCAAGAAGGTTAGGAATGACCTGTGCACCCACCTCTAATGGCAGGCATGGGAGATCATAAAAGGCTTTTGGTATCCAGATAGGAGCAATGTGAAAACTTTGAAAAACCACTGCATGAAACATGAAGAGCATGCCGAGGAAGACAAACACCCAGCACTGAGAAAGGGAAGTGGACACAAAGTTCTTCCCTAAACAAGAACTGATTTGCAACTGATACTTATTGGGAGAGGAAAAATCAGTTTTCTCCAATAGTGTTGCTCTACATATCAGTTTCTCTATTCCTGGCTACATGTTCAGGAGCAGTTAGCTAACAGGAGACTGGCTCCATGGTTTTAGTTTTGGTTTGCTATTTTTTTTTGTTGTTGTTTAATTTTCATTTTTAAAGTTTTTTAGTTTAATTTCTGTAGTTTCTTTTGTTTTATCTTGAAAGAAAATATGAGAGGATAAAGAACATGAACTTGGGTGGAGATGGTCTGGGAGAAGTTGGTGGCAAGGAGAGATATGAGAAAAGTATATTGTATGAAAAAATAAAAAGTAAAGTAAATGAAAGATTGTATTGAGGAGAAAAATGTAGAGTCAAAGGGTACACGGAGATGCTGATGCAGAAATGCCAGGAGGAATGATGGGCTCCTTGTCTGGGTGGAAAGGAAGGGCAGTTGTGAGGGTTATGTGCAGTAGACTGGTCAGGAGAGGGATGGAGACAGGGAAAGAGAAGACTGAGGATGTCTAGGAGTCTCATATTTCTACTGCCATGAAAAGCAATTTCTGCCTTAATCATTATGTTGCTGTTTAGCATGAGTTGGGCCCTACTTCAGACTACTGTGAGCAGTGTTTGTATATTTCCTTAGCATGAATTTCCGTGAGCATGAATTTGTATGTGCCCACACGTTTACATAATTGTTTCAGAAATATTGTTGATATTTGTATTGCTAAGCAATGCGTCAATGTGTTCAACTTTAGGACACAGCCGAGCAAACACTAAAGGGATAAATTTAATTTATTCTCCCATTGGATTCAGTTATTGTTGTCAGTACTAGATATTTGTTATTATTGTCATGTTGGTGGGGGTGTGGTGATGGGAGACTGAGAAGAGGAGGTGGGCATTGGCGCTGTGCTGATCTTTTGTAGTTTCCAGATGTAATGATGCTGAGAACCTCAGCCTCCTCAGTGCTCACTGGACAGCTGCCTGTGAAATGCCCTTGAGATGTGGTTCACTGTTCTATGGGAGCCTCTGCGGTTATGTTTGTGCTTTTCTAATTCTCTAAAAGTATTTTGAGTACCATTGCTTATTCTAGATTAACGTTAATTTGTCCCTCCAAGGAACACGCTCTTTTAAAGAAATCTGATCTTTGCATACACTATTTGATAAAGATATTGATCAGGTCAGATTCTAAAAGATTGATTGCTTTAGATTTACCACTTTACCTTATAGCACACCTGGAATTGGTTGTGTGCAAAGGGAGACAGGAGTAAAAAAAATATGAAGAGATAACTTTTTCCTCACATATCTACACAATCCATCAGCAATCCTTGGAAAGACAGTTGTGTCTCCAGTGCACTGCACACATGACCTTCTGTCATTGCTCATAGGACTACATGTGTGAGGGCCTGAGTCTGACTGACATTTGTTCTGTCATCTTCATCTAGTTTTTTACTCTCTTTTTCTACACATATCTGTGGTGTGTGTGTGTGTGTGTGTGTGTGTGTGTGATCATAGACTGACAGGATCCTTCCTCAATTGCTCTCACCTTATTCATTGAGGCGGGGTCTCTCAGTTGAACCCATTGCCCATCATTTCATCTATTTTAGGGATCCTGTCTCTGCCTTTCTGGAGCTAAAATGAGAATGTGAAATTGCACACGACCTGTTATGTGTTATGTGCTGTTTACAGGAGTTCTGGGGGATGCTTCATATAGTCATCATAATCCTGAGACATGAGTGTCACCAGCCTAATTTTATAGATGAAGAGACTGAGGCATTGGGAAACTCAGTAACTTGAGAATAGTGGACAGGAATTGAACAGTGTGCTCAGAATCCACACCGCAATCTTTCTTTTTTATTAAAGAGTATTATTATTTTATTTTCTATAGATAGGCTTTTGCCTACATGCATGTCTGTGCACTGTGTGTGTGTGTTGTCTGTGGAGGAGAGATGAGGGAGTCAGGTCCTCTGGAATTGGAGTCACAGAGAGCTCTGAACTGTCTGGTTCCCTGCAATAGCGGTCAGTGCTCTTAACCTTTTAGCCATCTCACAAGCATGAGACTAACATGAGATCTCACCTTTCTGCCTCTATAGCTGGCCCGTGTCAGGTGACTCATAGATGAATGTGATTCTCTTACAGGCTCCACCATGTGGATGATTCCAGGGCAGAACCAAAGCTGGGTTTCTGAGTTTATCTTGCTTGGCTTCTCCAGTGACCCCACGACCAACCACATCCTCTTTGTTGTGTTCCTTCTCATCTACCTGAGCTCAGTCCTGGGCAATGGGCTCATCATCCTGCTGATCTGCCTGGACACACATCTGCACACTCCCATGTACTTCTTCCTCTGTATCCTTGCCATGTTGGATATGGGCTATGTCACCACCACCATGCCCCAGATGTTGGTGCATCTTCTTGCTAAATCTCAGACCATTTCCTTTGTTCGCTGCTGGATACAGATGTTTGTGTTTGGTTCCCTGGCTACTACTGAATGCAGCTTGTTTGTTGCCATGGCTTATGACAGATATGTGGCCATTTGCTACCCACTACGTTATACTGTAATACTCAACTTGGGTGTGTGCATATGGTTGGCAGTTGTGTCTTGTGTCTGTGGTTTCCTCTCTGCTTTGTTACACACTTTCTTCACCATGAGTCTGCCATATTGTGGGCCCAACAAAGTTAACCATTACTTCTGTGAAGGCCCTGCAGTGCGTAACCTGGCTTGCATGGATACCCACATCATTGAGATGGTGGACCAGATCTTGATTGTTCTTATGGGTCTTGCTCCAATTTCCCTCATTGTGGCCTCCTATGTTTATATCGCCATGGCAATTCTCAAGATCAAGTCCACCCAAGCCCGTTGCAAGGCTTTCTCTACCTGTGCCTCCCACCTGACTGTGGTCTCATTCTTCTATGGTCCAGGCACTTACATCTACATGAGGCCCAACTCCAGCTATTCCCCTGAGCGAGACAAGCAGGTTTCACTCTTTTACAATGCCTTCACAGCCTTGCTTAACCCAATGGTCTACAGTCTGAGGAACAAGGACATCAAGAGGGCGTTTCTCAAGGTTATAGGGCATAGTAAGGTGGACTGCTGAACTAGGATCTAGGTGAACCTGGAGTGGATCAATCACTATTTCATAAATGACTGTGTCTTTATTGTATGTAACTGACCAGTGCATTTGAACCAACATTGTACTTGGTAATTGGGACAAACCTCTGTGAAACCAAGGTGGCTGTCTCTATTGATAAGCTATGCTAAGGTACATTTCCAAAGACCTCAGGAATATTACTGGGTCATAGATGCAAAGATTCTTCTCTTGCTCACGTTTATAGGTGTAGGTTGTGAATGCCCTTCTTTCCTCTCATACCCATTTTGAAGAAGGAACTTTATATCCAAAATGTCATCCTAGAACAGAAGGGAAGGAACAGTTGACAAACTCACAATGACTCAGCTTCTCAAGAGTGACCTTTTTGTCTTACCACACATGTTTTGGCTAAAGCAATCAGCATAGTGTTGTGGAATATTATTTTAACTGGGTAAAGATGTATTGCATTTGTTTACACTACAGAATACTCTTTTAACTGTGTAAAGGTGCATTACATTCATTTTTGCTGCATTTGGTTAAGATGTGAGTTTGCACTGCATTTGTTTAATTATATAAAGATGTCTTGCATTTGTTTCACCTTGCCTGCCTAAAGCACTTGATTGGTATAATAAAAAGCTGAACGACCAATAGCTAGGTAGTAGAGGGATTAACTATTAACCTTCATCAGGCGATGAAAGGAGACAGAGACAGAGACCCACATAGGAGCACCGGACTGAAATCTCAAGGTCCAAATCAGGAGCAGAAGGAGAGTGAGCACGAGCAAGGAACTCAGGACCGTGAGGGGTGCACCCACACACTGAGACAATGGGGATGTTCTATCAGGAACTCACCAAGGCCAGCTGTCCTGGGTCTGAAAAAGCCTGGGTTAAAACAGGTCTCACTGAACATAGTGGACAATGAGGGCTACTGAGACCTCAAGAACATGGGCAATGGGTTTTTGAGCCTACTGCACATATTGGATTTGTGGGAGCCTAGGCAGTCTGGATGCTCACCTTACGAGACCTGGATGGAGGAGGGTGGTCCTTGGACTTCCCACAGGGCAGGGAACCCTGATTGCTCTTTGGGCTGACGAGGGGGGGGGGGGCTTGATTGGGGGAGGGGGAAGAAAAGGGGAGGCGGAGGTGGGGAAGAGACAGAAATCTTTAATAAATTAAAAAAATAAATAAATTAAAAAAATAAAAAAAATAATCTAAAAAAAGCTGGCAGGCAGAAAGAATAAATGGGAGGAGAAATCTAGAAATGAGAGAGATAAGAGAAGTGAGAGAGATGAGAGAAGAGAATGAGAAGAAAGAGGAGGACATACCCGGGGCCAGAAGCCGGGCGTCTGCCAGCCAGCCCTCCAGATGATAGAAGCAGTAAAAGCAAGGTATGCAGAAGGAAAGAAAAGCAAAATTCCCTGAGGTAAAAATTAGATAAAGATAAATTAGTTTAAGTTAAAATAGCTAGCCTGAAATGAGCCTAGGGCTAGGATGAGCATTTAAAACTAATAATAATTCTCCATGTAATGATTCAGGAGCTAGTTGGTGACTCAAAAGAAAAAGCCTGGTAAATTTGGAACTTCAGTGTGGGGCCTAATTAGAAATTAGGGCCTGAGATAGCTGAAAAAGAGAAAACAGAAGGCCAGTATGTGGGGAAGAGACAGAAATCTTTAATAAAAAAGAAAGAAAGAAAGAAAGAAAGAAAGAAAGAAAGAAAGAAAGAAAGGAAGGAAGAAACAGCAAGCTAAGTAAAAACAGTTGCCTCAGAGGTTGAATAAAGTTCCAGTCAAATACACCTTCAGGCTGGGCCTGCTGGACTCTCACAGACCAGAGAAGAGGCAGAGCCAGCCATCACAGCCCCAGCAGAGGGTCCTGAAGTAGTTTAGCAGTTTAAGGTTTTACTTATCAAAGTAAAGCAAGTTTAGATGGGAAAAAAAGCCTCTAAACATGTTACAGTGTGTTTAAAAATGTGTGTAGGTTTAAGAAAGGAAAGGAAAAGATATAGCTAGTAATAGAAAAATAGTTTAAAATATTTTAATAGAAAAATATATTTAATAGAAAAATAGTTGTTTAAAATTCTTTAAAAGAAAAGTAAATTAATATTTAAGTAATAAGACACATAAAGATGAAAAATATACAGGGAGTCTGGAACCTCCACGGTGTTGTGTTGACTTTGAATGTTTTCAATGTTGATGAACAAATGAAGGCTGCTGAGAGACATGGGATTGTAAGAGGGACTGCCGAATCAGACTAGCTTAGATACTTTAGCAATGCCATGGCATTAAAATGGAAGTCGAAAAATGCACTGCATTGGGAAAGGGGTTGTGTTTGCTTCTACAGGAAATGAAAGGCTGTGGATTCCTTCTAGGTTAATAATGGTCAGGTTTGGACAGGGAAACGCCCTTTAAAAATCCTGGCTACAGACACAAGGAAATAAACCTAGAGAATCTACAGGACAGGTAACATACATTTTACCTGTTCAAACATAAAACAAAAAAATCGTCTTTGGCTGTCGTGTGTACAATGTACAGTCCATACCTGTATTAATGCAGATTTGTATGTTGCCTTCGAAAGCTTGTATGTTTCCAGAGCAAGGGGACCAGACACCAACAAAAATGGGTGGTCCAGGTGAGCCAGCTTCTCAGAGTGCCTCTGTTGCAGTTTCCTAACAGTTCTGCATCCAGAACAGCTTCAAGGCTGCTGGCTGAGATGGTCCAGTCTCATAGACTAGTCTAGTCAGGGCTGCCGATAAGCCTTGTGGTTTCCCATTGCACAGAGACTGAACAACAATTTTTATAGCTAGTTTTCCCAGGACTTGACCATTAATACCAATTTTCTCAGGTTCCCTAAAGATACCATTGTCCACAGACAACAGAAAGCAGTTCTGAGAAGACAATACCCCACATACCTAAGAGGTGGGATGGATGGCTTTGATTATTTGGTGAACTGGAGATGTTTATCATCATTTAGAGGGGTCTATAGGACTATAGGATAAAAAGACAACTATTAACCAAAAATACTTTACATTGGTATGGATTTGGGTATATTGATACAAATTTAAAGTTATTTTTGTTATATTGTATAAATGATTCTACTCTTGTTCGTGGTATTGTACCTATGCAGCCTACTTAAAAATGTAGCATATGCCAAAGAAATGCAGGTTAGTGTTTAGCCATCTATAATAATCAGACTTGTAGTTATGTTAGGTATATTTTCAATATCACACAGTGATTTATTTTAGTTAGATAGATGATCTTCAAACACTTCAACAACCTAGAGAATATGGCATTTAAAATGCTTTGTTAATATAGGGCTTTCCATGAAAGTGAGAAACATCTGCTCCTGGCAGCAACAAGGAAAGGGTATAAAGAATTAAGTGGATAGGATGACATTCTCTGCAGACACCTCTGTGCCCTTTCCCTGGCCATCCTCTCACTGTTTGTCATGATCATCTTTACTTCTACTCTAGACATAAAGCCAAAAAACACTTAAAATACTCATTTAATCAAATGAGCCAACTCTCACATGGTCCATTAATGAGGCGTTGTCAGCTGGATTCAACTAAAAAGTTTCTGATTGTGAGAGCTGTAAATCTTCTGACTTCTCTTCTTGAAGCTCTGTGGGTTCTTCTGGTGCAGAATGAGACCTCTAGACTTTGACTTTTCCTTCATGCTGACCTCTGGGCTGGTCTTATGCTCAGCTCTGAGCAGCAGGAACATTTTTGGTTAGAGCAGAGGTACAGCCATTAGCTTGAACTCACAGAATTAAGCATGAAATAGAGATGGCAGATTCAGCCTCATCCAAGAGGCCCTGGAGTTGGTTCTACCTTTCACTAGATGGGTGACGGTTGTCAAATTGCTCATGTCTTCCTGGTCACTGTTCAGTATCTGTGCAATGGGTCTTTAGGACCATGCTTGGGAACCTGTTTGTGCTGCAGGCATTTACAACACCAGGGTGTACTGTCCTTTGGGGTCAACAATGAGGCTCTGTTATGTCTGCTTACCACTTTTTGAGACCTCAGTCAGAAAGGTGTAAGATCTACCCTCGACATTTTTATTTTATTTTATTTTTCCTCTGGTCTGTCTTTTCTTTTACTGGATCTTATCACATTTATTTTTTAGCCATCCCAGAAGGGGAGAGATTACTACTAGATTCTATAGAAGAGGCAACTGAGGCAGAATAATATCAAGTTCAAGAGAACATGCTCCAGAGCGTGATATATTTGGATCCAAATTCTTGTTTGCACCCAAGAGACTTGAGCCCCTCAGACAGTTCTCATACACTGGCATGGGTTGTCTCTACTGATTTCTGTGTTGCCATGTTATGCTTGACTATATTTGTTTGCTTATGTGTATCAGAATTTTTCATTGTGAGCCACCTTGTGAGTGCTGAGAATTGAACCTCAGTCCTCAGTAAGAACAGTCAGTGCTTTTAACTGCTGAGTCACCTCTCCAGCCCCCACCAAAAGCTTTTTGTAGCATTTATTTCATCTTTTAAATAATTTCAAAGTCTGTGATATTGTTCCATTTTTCATTCTTGATGTTGGCAAGTTTAATTTACTTTTTTCTTTGGTATATGTTGACTATTTCAAAAACACTTAAATATTTTACATCATGAAAAATTGCTTAAATTTTGAATTACAGCTCACAAAAGTGAATATGAAATGTGATTTTACAACACATGAACATGGGTATAAAAAAGACACAGGATACATGCTAAAGCTAGAAGTTACTAAAGAGGCTAGCCAGCTATAATAGTACGCACTTGTGATACCAAACTTGGGAGCCAGAGGTGGGAGTATCCTGAAATTAAAGACAGTCTGGGATACATAGTCAGACTCTTATCTCAAAATACAAACAAAAACTTAGGATGCCCCAGGCCTGTGGATATAACTTTGAATTCTACAAAGAATCATTAGGCTGAGACTAGATTTCCTATTCTGTATGTAGGAAGAGGAGCAAACTCATGATGTTTACATATGGCGTTGAGTGGCACGCCTGATCCACTTGAAAGTGGACAATGGAGCACAGTGTCCTGTTTCTGGGATGTCCCTAAAGACAGTGGTGAGGAGAAATCCTTCCATGGCACAGAACACTGTAAATGACATTTGTTGTTCCTTTGGTTTAGAAAGAGAAATGTCTTCCAGGAAAGAGTCTATATTGATGAGTGCACTGTGGCCCATGGGTTGGTAACACGGTCATCCATGGAATATAATTTTAAAATGGGATGGAATGAGTATGGTATGGAGAGATTTGTGTGTATCCTTCTTAGAAATGGGAGAGAATGTTATGATGTCCCTGTTTCATGTGAATCACCATCAAAGGTGTCCTCAACAGGAAAGGATATGAAGAACTAATTGAACGGGATAACATTCTCTGTCAGCCCCTTCCTGTGCCATATCCCCTCGCTGCTTGTCATGCTGATTGTCACTTCCATCTCTAGATACAAAACCTGAAAACCTTTTGCAGTACTCATCTCACCAAATGAACTAATTCTCACATGGTCCATTAGTGTCATCTGGGGGCCAATTAAGGCGTCCCTGTTGTGAAAGCTGTGGATCTGTTGTCTTCTCTTCTTGAAACTCACACTCTTCTCCTTAGGTGTGTGGGTCCACTTGGTGCAGAATGAAACCTCTAGGGCTTAACTTTTCCTTCATGTTGACCTCTGGAGTGACCCAATGACCTTTGAGGAACTGGTCGAGCTCTGAGCAGCAGGAACATTTTTGGTTAGAGCAGAGGTACAGCCATTAGCTTGACCTCACACAATAAATCATGTGATAGACTTGGCAGATTCAACCTCACCCAAGAAGCAAATGACCAAGCACTGGAGTTGGTTCTACCATGCAAACTCTGCCAAATCACTCATATCTTCTGGGTCACTCTTCATTTACATGTGCAATGGACAATTAGGACCATGCTTGACAATCTCTTGTTGCTAGAGTCATTTTAAAAAGCAGGATGTGAAGGCCCTTGGGGCAATAATAAAGCTCTGTTATATGCCTACCTTTTTGAGTCCTCAAACAGAAAGATGTAACAATCCTCTACATTGGTTTATATTTCTTTCTCCTCTGTCTTTGTCATTTATGAAATTCCAAATACCCTTTCTGTGGAACATTGGGTTAATTCACTTCTTCCAAGTTCTGTCCCTACCAGGTAGCTGTTTTTCTGCCATGTTGCTGACATACATGCCTAACTCAAATGGTGTGGGGGTGTGAGGTGTGTGGGGTGTGTGGAGTGGGGGTGTCTTCTCTTGTTGTTCTCCCTATGAATCCATAATAAAATCTCCATGACTGAAAACAACAGAGCCAAAGTGGCTCTATCATTCTATATGTGAATCAATCAGTTTTGTCTGCTTCTCTTTGAACCTGTTCCTTTATGGTCCTGGTGGAGAAGAATCTCTGCCTGGACTTGACTGCCCCTCAGAACTGATGAGGATCAACAACAGGAGTGAGGAGAGTCAGAGTCAGAGCTGTGGATCAAGGCTTAGCAACAGCACTGGAGGGGCTAAGGTGCTGCTGATTAGTGCTGATTGCCAATTACTTAGGTGTAAATACACCCATGATGGCCAATGTCATGGTTGCAATGCACGCCACTGAACAGCAATTGAGATTACATGTCTTCAGTGTTTCAACCAGCAAATGCACCGCACTAAACAACTGTTAGAACACAGAGCACAGGGAAATGGAGTTGCTCCTCAGGATGTGCAGAATTCAGAGCTTGTGTTGCATTTATGGTGTGGGAGGTCCTTCTGTCTGTTTGCTGCATTTCTTGGTTAATGAATAAAGAAACTGCCTTGGCCTGTTGATAGGGTAGAACTAAGGAAGGCTGGAAAGATGGACTGAATGCTTGGAGAAAGAAGGGTGGAATCAGAGAGATGCCATGGATCTGCCACTGGAGATGGATGTGCTGAAACAGTGGTGGTAGGCCACAGCAATGTGGCGATACACACATTAATAGGATGGGTTAAATTGAGATGTTAAGAGTTAGCCAATAAGAAGCTAGAGCTAATGGGTCAAGCAGTGATTTAATTAATACAGTTTCTGTGTAGTTATGTCGGGGCTAAGCTAGCCGGACAGCTGGGAACTGGGCAGCCATACAAACAAGCAACCTCTCCTCCTACACATTTACATTTTTTTTTTTGCTATGATTCAACTCTAGCTCCAATCATTCTACTTACTCAGGTACTATAGTGCTGAGTTACATTCCTAGACATTCTGGCTTGTTTCTAATACAATAATGGTCATTTTATAATTAACTTTTGCTATTGACTTGTTTAAGAAGCAGCTAACATGAATTTTAACCCCTTATCAATCAATCACTCTCAGTAGGAAGAGTTTATAGTCCAGCCTTCTCATTTTTAATCCTTAGGAAACCAAGGCACAGACAGAAGGCAGGAATGGATATGAGAGGTCATGAAATACTGGTCAGAACTTGTAAGAGAAGACTAACATCATCACATTTTATTTCTCTAGACAGCTGAGAAAGAGGTTACTATTGTAATTCTACAGAAGAGGCAACCAAGGCAGAATAAGATCAAGTTCAAGAGAACATGCTCCAGAGCTTGATATATTTGGATTCAAATGCTCATTTACATCCAAGAGACACAAGCTCCTCAGAGAGTTTTGTCACATCACTTTCATGGGGATGCCACTTCTGACTTCCATGTTACTATTTCATGGTTGACTGTTTTTGTTTATTTGTTTATGTTTCAATATTTTGCCTATATTTATGTCCATAAGTATGTACACTCATATGTATGTGTGCACAGCACGTGTATGCTTGGTCTTTGGTAGGTCAGAAGAGGGTACTAGATCCTCTAGAACTGGACATAAAGATGGTTGTGAGCTTACATGTATGCTCTAGGAAGCAAAATTAGTGTTCTGTAAGAGCAGTAAATCCTCTTTTTCTCATAAACATCCTCCAGCTCTCATTATTGTTATATCTTCATTACCACCAGAGGTTCTGGCTAACTTGTTCAGATATTACATGGCAGAGAAGGGAGGACTATGATTTCCCCAAAGTAGTTGAGGAAGGAGGGGGAGTGTGACTCAAACATGGTCTCCCTGAGTATCAGGGTTCAGGATTTGGGCAGTGAATGAGGAGTCAGAATGAGAAATTATGTCCTTGACCTGTGTATCAGGTGACATGGTCAAACCTTCTCTTCTTTGAACAGCTATTATTGCCCAATTGCTCTAGAAAAGGGAACAGGTAGGTCACCACTCCTGCTGTGGGTTGTCTCCTCCTGCTCTTCTCCCAAAGGTCTCCCTGTAGTGCTCTTGTTGACAGCTCCAGGGAGCATCCCTACTGGGAACAGAAATGGCCCTTTCCCAGCTCTCCTGAGGAATCTCAGAGAAGAGGCAGGCTTATAAAATCCTCAGGATCCGGTCCCACTGGGTAGAGGAGCAGATGTCTGAGCTTGCCTTTGTTAAGTGGGATTTAATAGGTTGCTGTCTTCAGGAGCCGAAGCTGCCCTACTTGCAGAGAAAATGAAGATTCAGTTGCTCAAATATTACAGCAGCTTGGAATTTTTCTGGAGATCGAGATGCCTAGATTCCCATCTCTCTGAACTCAATTGCTTTAGGACACTGAGAAGATAAAGAAATGGTCACTTGGTAACACATTCCTTATCTTTACAAGTGGTAAGATACTGGTATTTGATTGTGCATGGGGCTAAGGCATCTTTGGTACTAGAGATGAGAAGTAGACAAGCCATCCTTATCCAGGTCCTCTGTGCATACATCTCAAACTCCCCAAACCTCTTCCCTCATTGCCTGCTCTTCTTCCCTCTTGTTTTCAACCTTGTATTTTTGCTTCCATCTATTTATTAATTTAGTAAATCTTCACAGGCAGTTTTTTGCTTCCAATCATGTTGACACATAAAGATATGGAGTCCTAAGTCAAATGATTCCAAGTAAACAGAAAACCATATCCCTGAGAGAGCAGTTATGGCCAATGTCTTTGAAGAAGTCTTCCCAAACGCAGTCACGGCTTCATACACTTTGTTGGAGAGAAACCATATTTTTTTTTTGTTTTATTTTGTTTATCTTGGTTAGTCCTCTGTAGCCTAGTTTGGCTTTATCGTGTTACATAGTCAAATATATCCTAGAACTCTTAAACCTAAATTCTCTAGATTCAGGCATTTTAGGCTGTGGCTTTTTCTAGACTAGAACTCCATCCTGGTGTCTTTAACTGTGAGTCCTATGCTCATAGAATTGGGTCACCACCCTGCTGGCACATGGTAAGCAAAATCTTAGATCACTGAGCTGGGAAAACATAAGAGACCATAGATCCATAAATGGTGTCCCCATGCCATATATATCATAGAACAAATATTCTTTACTTGGCTCTTTCTACATTCAGTACATCCTAGGACCTCCCATATTCAGATAGGAGGGGAAATCTCATCAGGAGAACCATTCTTAGCTAACCATCCAGTTATGTCCTAGGAGGGCTCTGGCCCATTCTAAATCTCAATAAGGTCAGTTTGATGGATAATGGACTTTGCCTTCTTCACCTCACCTTCTCAGAGCCTATGAGCCAGGAGCAGAGAAGGTGACTGAGAGGCCAGCCCTGATGTCACACCCCCTAAACTCACTTTCCCCATTCTGAATTTGTAATCTGAAACACACTGCCTATTCCATGACTTAGGTTTTCACACATAACATACAAGTAAAATAGATTCCTTCAGTAAATTGTTGTGATGTTAAATTAAAGTTAGTGAGATTTTAGCTGGAATACATTAAATTATCCAAAATAAATATTAGTTGATTTTGTTATTAGAAAGTTCAGGAACTCATGTATACAGCCTTACTCAATCAGAGATTTTTTTTTTCCTGAGTGGTGTGGGGTTTCAGAGAGAAATAAAGGGTTTGTCCAAGTGTTTGGGTGGGAGCAGGTCAAAATTGATATTAGGACCTCCCAGGTTCTTCAGATTGCAACCACCCAGTGAACAAGAAATGCAAGTTATATCTTACGTGTGTTAAAGTAAGAGGTTGTAGCACAACAGGGAAGGCTTCCTGGCCTATCTGAGTCCTGATGTGGCCACCATTTGTGCAGCACTGTGGAGGTGGTGGTTCCCTCCATGATTAAAAGCTAGGGACTTCTCAGTGTATAAGAGCGGCAGAGGCATGCAGAATACTGGGAAGGCTTAAATGAGAATATGTATGTATAGAGAGGAGATGGAAGAGACAGTTGTGTGCTGAGGCTAGTCTCTACAGGGCAGGGGTTTAGTAATGACCATCCAACTCAAATGACAGGCATGGGCAATCATAAAAGGCTTTCAGCAGGGACCAGGTAGAAAAAGTGTAAAAACTTTGAAAAACCACTGCAGCAGGCACATGGTGAGCAAGCTGAGGAAGACAAACACCGAACATGGGAAAGGGAATTGGACATAAAGTTCTGCCCCTTAAACACTTATTTGTGAAACAAACCAGTTTCCTTCAATAAACGGTCACTGGAACTATCATCTACAGTCTATGACTGGATACATGCTCAGGAGTAGTTGGCAAACAAGAGACTGACTCCATGGTTTTGGTTATGACTTGGTATTATTTTTATTTGATTCTCTTTCTTCAAGCTTTTTTTTTTTAAAGATTTATGTAGTTTTGTTTCATTTTGTATTGAAAGACATTGTGAAAGGAAAAAGAACAATAAGTTGGGCGGAAATGGTCTGGGAGAAGTTTGGGGAGGGCAAGGATATGATCAAAGTCTATTGTGTGATAATACATTTAAAATATTAAAGAAAAAGAAAAGACTGTATTTAGGAGGAAAATGTAAAGACAAGGGACACATGGAGACTCTGATGGAGAAATCCCAGGAGAGATGATGGGTTCCTGACCTGGGAGGAAAGGAAAGTCATCTGTCAGGGTTATGAGCAGTAGACTGGTCAGGAGAGGGGATGGGGACAGGGAAAGAGAAGACTGAGGATGTCTAGGAGTCTCTTTCATGTTTCTACTCCCATCAGAGCAATTCCTGCCTTAACCATTGCCTTACTGATTAGCATGAGTGGTGCTGAGTTCAGACTCTTTTGAGCAGTGTTAGGAAATTTCCTTTACATGTCTTTCCTTGAGCATGTGTTTGTAGAAACTTTTGTGTTTACATGTTGTTTCAGAAATATACTTGATATTTCTGCTGCTAGCAATGCAGCAATACAGAGATTAACTGTATTCAACTTTAGGGAACACAGCCAGTCACAAAGTAAAGGGATCATTTTAATTCACTCTCCCACTGGATCCAGTTACATTGTGAACACTAGATCCTGTTATTGTAGCCATACTGGCAGGGGTGTGGTGATGAGAGACTGAGAAGAGGAGGTGGGCGTTGGCGCTGTGCTGATCTTTTGTAGTTTCCAGATGTAATGATGCTGAGAACCTCAGCCTCCTCAGTGCTCACTGGACAGCTGACTGTGAAATGCCCTTGAGATGTGGTTCACTGTTCTATGGGAGCCTCTGTGGTTATGGTTGTGCTTTTCTAATTCTCTCTGTAAGTATGTTGATTACTCACTTTCCTTATTCTAGATTAACATTATTTTTTCCTCCAAGGAAAGTGGTATTTTAAAGAAATCTTACCTTTGCTTCTCCTAAAATTATAGATAGATTTATCAGGTTTGAACCTAAAAACTCGGTTGCCTTAAATTTACCACTTAAGGCTATATTGCGCCTGGAATTGATTGTTTATGTACAGTGGAAGGTAAATGTAAAAAAGAGAGAAATGACTTTCCTGTTCTCAGATCACATGATCCATCAGCGTTCTCTAGGAAGATAACAGGGTGTCTCCAGTGCATTGTATGCATGAACTTCTGTCATTAATCATAGGAACATATTGTGAGGAATGAGTCTGACTGACATTTATTCTATTTTCTTCATCTACTTGTTTACCCTCTTTAGCATCTGTCCTCTCTCTCTCTCTCTCTCTCTCTCTCTCTCTCTCTCTCTCTCTCTGTGTGTGTGTGGTCAGAAACTGACATGGGGTTCTTATTTAGTTACTCACCTTATTCTTTGAGGTTGAGGCGGGTCTTTCAGTTGAATGCAGTGCCCCTCATTTCATCTTGTGTAGCTAGTCTTCTTAATTTGGGGTTGCCATAATTCTGCCTTCCAGAGATGTAATGAGAATCTGAGGACTGTACACAACATATTAAGTGTTTTTTTCTGGTTCCAGGAGTTTTGTGAAATATTTTAGATATTCATCATACTCCCGAGACATTCTGTTCATCAGCCTCACTTGATAGATGAAGAGACTGAGACATTGGGAGGTTCTGTAGCTTTGGAAGATGCACAGAAACTGAACAGTGTGCTCAGAACCCACATTCCAGTTTTTCTTTTCTTAATTAAAAAGTATTGTTTTTCATTTTATGTGTATGGGCTTTTGCCTACATACATGCCTGTGACCATGTGTGTGTCTGGCCTATAAAGATGAGAGGAGGGAGTCACATTGCCAGGAAATGGAAGCACAGAAATCTGTGAGCAATTCATCCTCAACATAGCAGCGAGTGTTCTTAAACTTTGAGTCATCTCACTAGACTGTTTCTCTCCTTTCTGTCTCTATACCTGTCATGTTTCAGGTGACTCATAGATGAATGTGATTCTCTTACAGGCTCCACCATGTGGATGATTCCAGGACAGAACCAAACCAGGGTTTCTGAGTTTATTCTGCTTGGCTTCTCCAGTAACCCCACTACCAACAGCATCCTCTTCAGTGTGTTCCTTCTCATCTACCTGAGCTCAGTCATGGGCAATGGGCTCATCATCCTGCTGATCTGCCTGGACTCACATCTGCACACTCCCATGTACTTCTTCCTCTGTATACTCGCCATGCTGGATATGGGTTATGCCAGCACCACCATGCCCCAGATGTTGGTGCATCTTCTTGCTCACTCTCAGACCATCTCCTTTGCTGGCTGCTGGATACAAATGTATATGTTTGGTGCCCTGGCTGCTACTGAGAGCATGTTGTTTGTTGTCATGTCTTATGACAGATATGTGGCCATTTGCTACCCACTGCATTATACTGTCATCCTCAACTGGGGACTGTGCATACGGTTGGCAGCTGGTCCTTGTGTCTGTGGTTTTTTCTCTGCTTTGTTACATACTTTCTTCACCATGAGTCTGCCATATTGTGGGCCTAACATAGTTAACCACTACTTCTGTGAAGGTCCTTCAGTTCTTAGCCTGGCTTGCATAGATACCCACATCATTGACATAGTAGACCAGACCTTGATTGTTCTTATGTGTCTTATTCCAATCTCCCTCATTGTGGCCTCCTATGTTCATATTGCCAAGGCTATTCTCAAGATCAAATCCACCCAAGCCCGTTTCAAGGCTTTCTCTACCTGTGCCTCCCATCTGACTGTGGTCACATTCTTCTATGGTCCATCCTCTTACATCTACATGAGACCCAACTCTAGCTACTCTCCTGAGCGAGACAAGCAGATCTCACTCTTTTACAATTCCTTCACAGCCTTGCTCAATCCCTTGGTCTACAGTCTGAGGAACAAAGACATCAAGAGGGCATTTCTCAAGGTGATGAAGCATGGTAGGATGTAATAGTAAACCAGGATCCAGAAGATGTTGGAGTATATTATCACTTTTTGATAAAGGTTATATTTTTTGTATTTTATTTTGGTAAGTTGGTATTTTATTTAGCTATTCTATGCATTTGACCAACATATTACTTGGTAACTGAGACAAACTATTGTAAAATCAATGTGAGTGTCTTGATTGACAGCTACTACCAAAACTCCAGTAGCACCTGGGCTTTCTCCACTGTGGGTTGCAGACTCTCCCTGAACCCCCTTCTCAGGCTGTTGTCAAACTAGGTAGCTGCCTTGAAATCCAGCCAGACGTTTATTATTCTATGCTGTGTCAATAAGCCTCACATATTAATCAAGATCATCGCTAGATTTGGTAAGAGAGTTGTGAATTCTTAAAGGGAAGAATTAATTAAAAGAGAAGTTTTTTTCCACATTAAAAAGTGGGAAAACATTACAATGGAGAGATTTTGGTATCTGTATGATAACATGCTTAGACAATTTGAAAATGGAATGATTAAATGATTGGATATCTAATTTAGAAGGGATTTATGTAATGTCAATTGTAAACATTATCAGCTTTGCCATTGTTGTCTTATCACTAAAAACTTTGGTTACTCTGAGTGCTAAGAAACAGGCCTTAGAATAATCTAATAAAATAAATCACAGAGTTTTCATATCTAAACAGAGGAATTTAATGGGAGTCAATTTCCATGTTGCATTGTAAGAGTAGAGAGGAACAGTATAAGGTTTTCAGATAACCAAACTTAATACAACCAGTAACCTTACAGGAATTGTCAAACTTGTTTACACCTAACTGGACTCCTGTGCCAATGTTAGATTTAAAGAGATTCAAGAAAGCAATAGTCTCATATGGCATGCATTCACCTTTTGTGAAGCAAATGCTAAACTTGTGTCCAGTTTGTAATAGAATTAAACCTGATGACTGGATAGAATTGGTTAAAGGTGGTTTAGAACCTGGTTCACAATTACAATGGAATACCTCAGTCAGAAAAGAGACTATTATTGAACAACAGAGTAAAGGTAGAGGTAGGGAAATCTCCCAAGAGCAAACTCTTCGAGAAAGAAACTATACCACAATAGAAAGGCAAACTGTATATGATGACCTCACCCTAAATTTATGCCAAGCAGCAGCTTTGACTGCTTGGGACAAAATTGGAGAAATAGGGAAAAAATTGAGTCATTTACTAAAGCTATACGGGGCCAAAAGGAAGTCTTTACAGATTTCTTACAAATATTGTCTTCAGCGGTAAATAGAATTGTTGTAGGCGGTCACTTGTTTGTTCCCAGCTGCTTGGTCCTGAAATAACTACACTGGAAGTGTATTAATTAAATCCCTGTTTTGCCTATTAGCTCTAGCTTCTTATTGGCTAGCCCTTACATCTTAATTTAACCCATGTCTATTAATCTGTGTATCACCACATGGCTGTGGCTTCCAGGCAAGGTTCCAGCTGGCAGCTCATGTCTTTCCCCTCTGGTGGCTACATGGCATCTCTCTGGCTCCACCTTCTTTATTCCAGCATTCAGTTTCATTTTCCCACCTAGCTCTATTCTATTCTATCACAGGCCAAAAAGATTCTTTATTAATTAACCACTAAAAGGAACACACATACAGAAGGACCTCCCACACCATTTCCCCTTTTCTGTTTAAATAAAAAGGGTTTAACTTTAATATAGTAAAATTACATATAACAAAACAGATATCAAGCAAGAAGTAAAGTTATAACAGATTTGTCTACTTTATCTTTTATTATAACTAAGGAAAACTATAATTATAACTGTATATTCTTCAGCTTCATCAAAGATTCCAGAAAGATACAATATTACCTAAGCTAACAGCTAGTACATTATAAACAACTTCCAAAACTCTAGAATTGATAAAGATATCTTACTGCCTAGACAGTCACCCAAAGTTCTTCTGTATCATTGTGGGCACCCATCTTTAGCTTACTGGCCCATAGTATCTGTCAGACTTTTCCATCAAGCAGGAAATTTCAAAGACAGTTCTGCTTATATTGGTAGTTTGTCAGTCACTTTCTTCTGTGTCCTGCAGAATGTCTGGCAGTCTCTTTCATGAAGCAGGAACACAGAAGGATCATCTCCCCTTTTGGCAAATTGAGCAATCATTTCTCCGTGGGTCCTGCATGTCTAGTTCACTCAGTGTAACATCAAGCAGTCCAGGCAAGAGCAGTTTCTTGCCCAAATGGCTAACAAACTCCACAAGGAGCCTCTTTGATATCCATCATCCTCTTGAAGTAGATTAGTGCTGCCAGAAACATGTGTATCTCATGTCATGCAAAGTACTAAGTTCTTAAAACATTTTAAATGCCATATTATGAAGGTCTCTGAAAGATTTGAAGAATACTTATCTAACTGAAATATATCTCTATACATCTAGAAAACCTAACTAACATGACTAAAAGCTTGACTATTATAGATGATCATATATTACCCTGTATTTCTTAATTATATATTACATTTTCAAATGTGCTACACAAACACAATACCTTAATCAAGAGCAGATATATAACAGAATTGACCTAAAATTTGTATCAATAAACCAAGATTCATACCAAGGAAAATTATTCATCTCTATAGAATATCCTCCTTTAATTATAAACAAACATTTATAAATAATATGTGGTATTTGGGGCATAATTCTCTTCAAACTGCTTCCTGCTTTTTGTTGGGTGAAGTATTTTTGGGAGTGTACATGGCAACCTTTTTTGGGATCTTGGTCCATCAATCCACATTAGTCTAGAATTAATCCACAGGTTCTCATCTTCTGTAGAAACAAAAGAAGAATCTCTTTTCCAAAGCAACATATTTTTAAACCCAAATTCTAAAGTCAAGATACCTTGTTGAAATAAGAGCGGCGGGGCTGCATCCCTGGCACCCGGCCGCCCGCATGGCTAGCTTATGCCCAGAAATAATTACACGGAAACTGTATTCTTTCAAACACTGCCTGGCCCGGCTAGTTCCAGTTTCTTATTGGCTAGCTCTTACATATTGTTCTAACCCATTTCTAATATTCTGTGTAGCCCATGAGCTGGCTTACCAGAGAGGATCTTAACCTGCGTCTGTCTGGAGTGGGAGCATCATGGCGACTCTTCACTCAGCTTCTTTTTCCCAGAACTCCCCTCTGTCCACTCCGCCCACCTAATTTTCTGTCCTATGAGGGCCGAGGCAGTTTCTTTATTACCAAGAAATCACTCCCACATCAATACCTTTATGTTAGTTTATCTTAGCAGCCCATACAATGAAATATCTCTCTGTACTTAGCTCCTTCACAGCCAAAAAAGTCAAAGAAAACACAATAATATACCTAATCCAGAGTCTGTATATTCCATCTTTATATAGCTTGTTTTTATTCTATTACTTTTTAATGTTTATTTTATTATTTTTACTGCTTTAATATATGACTGTCTGTATTCTGTCTCTTTAAAGGCTTTGTTTAATCATTTTTAAAATGATTTGCTTTTTTTTGTAACTCTATATTTTCTTTCTTGTTCTCTCTCTCATGACTATGTACATTTATCCAAAACTTTGACCCATTTAGAGGTCTTTTCCATATGTATTTGTCTTCATTGGTTATCTGTAATCCTTTTCTGACAAGAACTACTGTTTTAATACTAAGCAGGCATGGTTGGGGCCAACTGGACCCTGCCTACTTGCTCCACCCAGTCCAGCATGATGGAGGCATGTTCAATACCTCTGCAAGCCATACACACCACTCCAGTTCCAAGTATGCAGCAGATCTATGTTGAGCCATTGTGCAGTTTGTAACATGTTGCTCACAGACCCCATTTAAATGCTCTGTAGCCCGACCTCCCAAAAGAGTCAGAGCTGCTCATGCTGGTGAACCAGCAAGCCACTGTTTTAAAACCCACATTTTTTGTTTTGCTACCACTGAATCAGGAAGATCTCCCTTAAAGGAGTTACATCTCTGGTTGTCACCAGTGAACATAGAAAGAATCTGCATTAAACTCTGTTTTTTTTTTGTCTGTGTCTAGAATTCCTTTCCAAGCTTTTCCAGGTTTTATGTGGATTTAGCTAGCACAGGTTGGCATGCCAATCTAGTGTTGGACGTCACTTGTTTGTTCCTGTCTGCTCAGCCCTAAAATAACCACACAGAAACTATATTAATTAAATCACTGCTTGGCCTATTAGCTCTAGCTTCTTATTGGCTAGCTCCTACATCTTAATTTAACCCATTTCTATTAATCTGTGTTTTGCCACATGGCTGTGGCTTACTGGCAAGGTTCCAGCTGGCAGCTTGCATTTTTCCCCTCTGGCAACTACATGGTGTCTCTCCAACTCTACCTTTTTTTCTCTCAAAATTCAGTTTAGCTTTCCCCACCTAGCTCTATTCTACCCTATCACAGGCCAAGGCAGATTCTTTATTCATTAACCAATAAAAGCAACACATATACAGAAGGACTTTTCATGCCATGGAATGATACCAAATTCAGAAGTCAGGCAAATAATAATTGAATCTCTGGCCAATATAAAAGAAAAAAAGAGGGATGTAGATATGATAGAATAAATGTGTAGACTATTGAATCTGCTCTGAAAAGAAAAAAAGGGAGGATATAAATATGATAAGATAAAAAGGTTGATTATTGAATCTACTTTTAAAAAGCAGCTACTAGTTTTAAATGTTTTACATTGGATTAGACATTTGTATATTGTATACAGATTTTTGTATATTGATACAAATTTGAGATTAATTTTGTTAAAACACACTGTAAATATTTTTCTAATCTTGTCTAATGGGATGAGCAGGACACAAAAGAACTGCTAAACATTGTCAGGGCAAGGAAGGCCCACCCCTCAGAATATCCTGCTTCACAGAAAAGTCTGTTGGATATTTCGAAGATGGATGTCCCAATTTTGCAGAGGAACTTTGAGTGACAGTCCAGGAAGCCAGTTGTTTTTGTCATTTCTTACATTTTTTTTTGGAAGTTACTTGCTTTCACTTTCTACCTACCTAGTTAATATTATTTCCTTCTTGGATCTCTGAGGGAGATGAAGATTAGATAGTTATAGTTTTCCTTGTTTATCTGACACAGAAAGCAAGTTATGATAGAAAGTAAATTAGGTACAAAACTTCAGATTCACTAAGATAGAATAAATATGGAGTATTTTCTCTGAATTTGTCAAATGCAAATGGACAAGACATTGTTGATATATGTATTACCTGTATATATTTTATATAGTCATTGCACTTATTGTATATAGTGTTTCTTATATTGATTACAGCCTTCTTTTTTATTTTAGATAAAAAGTGGAAATGTAATGAAATTTAATTTCTACTTTAATAAATGAAGCTTGCCTGAAGATTATAGAGTAAAACTGCTATACTGGTCAGCCTTACAGACCAGACAAAGGTGACATACCATCCCAGTAACCACATTAGTCATAGAAATCAGGTGGTAGTGGTGCACGTCTTTAATCCTAGTACTAGAGAGGCATATAAGACAGGAGGAAACAGCTCTCAGGCAGTCTCATTCTGAGGATTCCTGGAAGCGAGATCACCATTTCGTACTGAGGTAAAGGGAAGAGCCAATGGCTGGTTGTTCTGCTTTTCTGACCTTCAGGCTGAACCCCAATATCTGTCTCTGGGTTTTTATTACTCATTCTTACAGCACTGTGTCCTGTTTCTGGAAACCACTAAAGACAGAGGTTCGAAGGAACCCTTCCAGCGAATAAAAATTGTCCATGACATTTGGTTTGGAAGGAGAAATGTCTTTCAGATGAATGTCTGTAATGATGAGTGCATTGTGGCCCATGGGTTGGTTACATGGTCATGAATCAATGGAATATAAAAATAAAATTGTATAGACTCAATGTGGAGAGATCTGTGGGTAGCTTTCTTAGAAATGGAATGTTAAGATGTTTCTGTTTTGTGTGAATTCCCATCAAAGGTGTTCTCTACAGAACAGGATGTGAAGAATTAAGAGGATGGGATGGCATTCTCTGCAGACACCTGTGTGCCCCTTTCGCTGTTCATCCTCTCACTGCTTGTCATGGTCAGTATCACTTCTGTCTCCAGATATAAAACCAGAAAACTTTTTGACATATTTATCTTACCAAATGAGCCAAATCTCACATGGTACTTTAATGAGGTGCTGGAGAGATGGCTTTGTGGTTAAGAGAACTGCCTGAATCATTATGGGCACCCATCTTTAGCCTACTGCCCATAGTATCTGGCAGACTTTTCCATCAAGCAGGAAATTTTAAAGGCCTCAGTTCAATTCCCAGCAACCAGATGGTGGTTCACAACAATCTGTAATGAGATCTGTTGCTTTCTTAAGAAAGAGACCTGGTCAGTTGTCCTCATCAACTTAGGTTCTAAAACCCAATATGGACAAGTTCAACAGAACCACCATATATGAGCTGCCCATGCATGCGTCAGCATTGCCAAGGCATAAATTTCAATTTCTTTCTTCCAATCCATTAATGAGTTATAGTAGGAAGCTGCTTGTTTTTTCCCCAGCTTTTCAGACGCAAAATAATCAGTCAGACATCATATTATTTTGATATTGTTTGGCCAGTAGCTTAAGCTTATTGCTAGCTAACTCTTACATCTAGAATTAACCCATTTCCATTATTTTGTATTCTATCATGAGGCTCATGGCCTACCAGCAAGGTTCCAGATGGCAGCTCATGTCTTTCCCTCTGGGAGCTAAATGGCATTTCTCAACTCTGCATTCTTTCTTCCAGCATTCAGTTTATCCCCCCTTCACCCACCTAGCTCTACTCTGCCCTATCACAAGCTAAGCCAGTTTCTTTATTCATTAACCAATAAAAGCAATACGTATACAGAAGGACTTCCCATACCAATGAGGCATTGTCAGTTGGGAGCCAATTAAGGAGTCCCTGCTTGTGAGAGCTGTGGATCTGCTGCCTTCTTTCTCTAAGCTTACCATCTTCTTCTTAAGCCTGTGAGTCCTTCTGGTGTTGAAAGAAATCTCCAGACCCTGACTTTTACTTCATGCTGTCCTCCGTGGTAGTCCCATGACAATTATGGAGTAGGCTCAGGTCTAAGCAGCAGGAGCATTTTTGGTTAAGAGAGAGGTACAGCCATTACCTTGAACTCACACATTAAGCATGTGATAGACATGGCTGATTCAGTCTCACCCAAGAGGCAAGTGGCCAGGCCATGGGGTTGGTTTTACCAATCACTAGCTTGGTAACCTTTGCCAAAAGTTAATGTCTTCTGTGTCATTGTTCATTTTCCTGTGCAATCATTAGGTAGGGCCATGTTTGACAACCTCCTGGGGCTGCATTCACTTAAAAAAACCAAGATGTACAGTCATGAGACTTGGATATTTCTGCCTATATTTTGTGTCCACACTCAAAAAAGTGTAATGTTCTCACCCTATATATTTTTTAATCTCCTCTGTGTTTTTTTTTCTTTTGACAGATCCCAAATATGTCTTCTGTGGAACTTCGGGTTTGGGCTTTTTCACTTTCCCTAAGATCTGTCCCAATCATGTGAATGCTTTTCTGCCAGGATATCCATGTTCAACTCAAATAGTGTGTGTGTGTGTGTGTGTGTGTGTGTGTGTGCATGTGTGTGCGTCTTGAGTTTCAATCAATAAAGCTGTAATAAAGTATCCAAGGCTAAACGCAAAAGAGCCACTGTGTCATTATACATATTATACATGTGACACTCAATGGGTTCTGTGCTCTTCTTTCTGAACCCCTTTCCTAACCAATCCTGGTGGAGAAGAATCTTTGCCTGGACTCAACTGCCTTTCAGACCTGATGAGGATCAACAAGAGGAGTGCGAACAGATGGAGTCAGAGCTGTAGAACAAGGCTTAGCAACAGCGCTGCAGTACCTAAGGTGTTTCTGATTAGTGCTGACTGCCAATTACTAAGATGCAAATGCACCCAAGATGGCCGGAGTCATGGTTTCAGCACATGCCACTGAACATCAATTGAGATTGCATGCCGTATAGTTTTCAGTCAGCCAGTGCACCACATTAAACACTGCTAGAGCACAGAGCACAGGAAAATAGGGTTGTTCATCAGGATGTGAGGAATTCAGAGATTTTGTTGCCTTTAATTTTTTTTTTAACGCTATGATTCAACTTTAGCCTTAAGCATTCTATTTACCTCAGGTGCTATACAGCTGAACCACATTCCTAGGTATTCTGTCTTTGTTTCCAGTACAATTTATTTAATAGTCATTTTATAATTAACCTTTATTATTGGCTGTATTTACGGGGCAGCTCACAGGAATTCTAATCCTTTATCAATCAATCACTCTCAGCAGGAAGACTTTATTGTCCCGTCTTCTCCTTCTGAATCCTCAGAAAATCAAGACAGAGGCAGAGGCAGGGATGGCTATACAAGGCCAGGGAACGTTGGCGAGGACTTATTGTAGGGGCTGATATCATCACATTTATTTTCTGGTCAGCCAAGAAGGGAAGAGGGAACTGATTAGTGGAATTCAACAGAAGGTGTAACTGAAGCATAATGACAATTTCAAGAGAACATGCACAGAGATTGATATATTTGGACCCAAATTCTCGCTTGCATCTAAAAGGCAGGAGCCCCATAGAGAGTTTTCTCACTGCACTCTCATGGAGATGTCACTGCTGATTTCCATGTTACTATGTCATGGCTGACTCTGTTCGTCTCTGTGTATCATCAGAAGGAGCCACAAGAGCCTCTAAAACTGGAGATATAGATTGTTATGAGCTGCCATGTTGTGCAATGGAAACAAAACTGGGTGTTCTGAAAGAGCAACAAATCCAATTTTGCTCATAACCACTCTCCAGCACACATTGTTGTTGACTCTTCATTACCGGCACAGTGGAACTTAGTAACTTTGGAAGTAATTCTGTGTTCCACCAGACAACATCCAAATCATGACATGAAGATGAATTATTAGTTAGGAAAGCTTGACCTATAGCTCAGGCTTGCTTCAAACTAGCTCTTAACTTAACTCATATCTTTCTATCTATGTGCTGCCACATGGCTCGTTGCTGCCACCTTTCCTCTTACATATCTGGTTTGTTCTTCATCACTCAGCATCGCTGCCCTTCTTTGTCCCAGCGTCCTCTCTGCCCTAAAAACCCTTCCTAGATATTGACTGGTAAAGATTTTATTAAATCAATCCAAGTGACACATCTTCACAGTGTAACTATGGTTGTTCCACAACAGATAACTTGCTCAGGTATTACACAGCAGATTAGGGAGGACTTTGATTTACCCTGAGGTAGTTAAAGAAGGAAGAGGACTGTGACTCAAATATGGTCTCATGAGTGTCAGGGGTTCAGGGTTTGGGGAGTAAAAGAAATATTAGAAAGATAACTTAAGTCCTTGACCTGTGTATCAGGTGAGCATGTCCTACCTCCTCTTCCCTGAGCTGTTCTTATTCCCAATTAGTCTAGAAAAGAGAACAGGTCACCACTACTCCACCTGTAGGCTGTTTTCTCTTACTTTGTCCCAGGGGCCTCCCTGTAGTGCTCTTGTTCACAGCATCCTGGGATCATCTTTGTAGCCCTACTGAGAACAGAAATGGCTCTTTCCCAGCTCTCCTGGGGAGGTTAAGAGAGGAGGCAGGGTCATAAAACCCCAGCTTCTGGTCCCACTGGGAAGAGGTGGAGATGTCTGAGCTTACCTTTGTTAAGCGGGATTTTATGGGTAAAGTCTTCAGGAGCTGGAGCTGGCCTGCTTTCAGAGGAAGTGAGAGATTCAGTCCTTCAAACTCTACAACACCTTGGAATTTTTCTGGAGATTGAGCTGCCTGGAATCCCAACTCTCTGAATTCAGTTGCTTTACGGGGCTTCCTCATAAGAGCCACTCAGTGACACATTCCCTGGATTTACAAGTGGTAAGGTGGTCACTGGTATTTGGCCTGTGGGTGTGGTTCAGGCAGCTGTGGATCTAGAGATAATCATTAGTCAAGCAATGTACCTGCAAGTCCTCTGTCCATATATCTCAAACTCCCCAGATCTCTCCCATCGTCGCCTGCTCTTCTTTCTTCTTTTTCTCAGGATTGTGTCATTACTTTCCTTTTTTCCTTTCTTTGTTTATTAATTTAATCAAAGAGTTAGTCTGTTTCAAATTGTGTTTAGAAATAAAAATCTAGGGAGTCCTGAGCTCAAAAGGTGCCAAGTGAAGCAGAAAGCCACATTCCCAAGAGAGCGGTAATGGTGTCTTTGAAGGAGCCTTCCTACACACAGAGTCACAGCTTGCTATACTTTGTGGGCAGAGAAATCATGATTTTGTTTTGGTGTTTCCTTTTGGAAAGGGTGTAAGACTGCTGTAGGATAGCTTGGCCTCAAACTCACTATAAAGTTGAATATCAAACTCACTATAAAGTTGAATATTTCCTTGGACTCCTCATCCTCAACCTCCCAGATGCTGACTTCCTATGTTGGGGCTACACTGTGTAGGTTTTTCTGGCTTGGAACTCAATCTTGATGTTGTTTGTGGTGTTGGGCTCACAGCCTTCGGCCAGCAGGCCTTGTGGAACACTGTAAACAAAGCCAGAGGCCACTGTGCTGGGAAAGCATAACAGGCTGTGGTTCACGGTTTCTCTGTGCCATAGCTCAAATCCTCTTTCCTTGGATTCTCCTAACTTCAGTACAGCCCACTTTCAGCCAGGAAAGGAAATTTCCTCAGCAGAGCTAGTCTTCAGGCTCTCTTCTAGGGGGACTCTGGCCTTTGCTGAATCTCAGCAAGTTCAAACTGAGGGCCAATGTGAAGACTTTGCCTTCCTCACCTCTCTACTTCAGAGTCTGTGTGCCAGAGGCAGAGAAGGTGACTAAGAGACAGGCTCTGGGGTCACACCAACTAAACACACATATCCTCTATGCCTTTGTAATCTGGAACAAGTGCCTTATCCAGGCGTTAGGTGCTCACTTATAACACACAGGTAAGAACACTTCCTTCAGTGAACTGTGATGTTGGATGAAAGTTAGGGGAACTATGACAGGAACATACAAACTACTCAATAAATGTTAGTTGATTTTGTTATTACAAAGGTTAGGAGATCACCTGTATAGCTATGCTCTATCAGAGATAATTCTATTTTAGTTGTGTGCGGACTCAGTGAACAGGAGAACAAAGTTTTACCACGTTGTTTGCTCTCCAAATTGATATCAAACCCCCTCTGGGATTTTGCAAAACTACGCAAGTACTATTCGGCAGTCTTCACACTACACACTATGGGAATTGGCTTAAGATTTAAAAACACACAAAGACAGACAGAGACAGACAGACAGACAGACAGACAGACAGACAGACAGGGATATCCTTGCAACAAGAGTGCCAAGAATGCTAACTTTATTGTGCTCAGGGACAGCTTATATAGGGCTCTGGCCACACTCCAGCTGTCGGATCTTTCAGTTGCAGGCTCACCAGAACCCACTCTCCTGTCATCAGGGTCTCATGCTCAAAGCAGTTGTAGGCTGCTCAGAGCAGGGGAAAACAAGCTGTGTACAAGAAATTCGGGGTCTGGGGTCCACAGTCCCCAAGAGGATTCTTCATATTATATTCAACTTGGGTTAGGGCAGGTGGTAGTAGCCTAACAGGGAAGGGCTGGGGCTGAGCTGAGTCTTGCTGTGGCCTCAGTGTGGGCAACACAGTGCAGATGGTGGTTCCCCTTCACGATGATGCTAAGAAACAAGGCAATTTCTTAACATAGGAGAGAGGCAGAGGCATACAGGATACCAGGAGTACTTTCATGGAGTTTTGTGAATGAGAGAGAGGACATGGAGGAGACAGTTGTGTGCTGAGGCTTAGTGTCCACAGGGCAAGCAGGTTAGGAATGACCTCTGCACCCTCCTAAAGGACAGGGCACTGGAGCTCTTAATTGGTCCAGATAGGACAAATGTGAAATTTTTAAAAAATTGCAGCAACAGTCCCAAAGAGAACGTGTAGATGCAGACAAAGGGCCAGCACTCTCTTTATTGCATATGTCTGAGGTGTGCATGCGTGTGTGTGTGTGTGTGTGTGTGTTTAGAAACTGGTGGAATCTTTCCTCAATTGCTCATTGAGGCAGGGTCTCACAGCTGACCAGGTGCCCATTATTTCATCTAGTATTCCTAGCCTTATTCCAGAGAACTCCTGTCTTTGATTTCCCAGACCTGAAACGAGAGTGTGAGACTGCATAGGACATATCATGTGTTCCATGTTGTTTCTAGGTGTTCTGTGAGATTCTTTAGATATTTATCATAGTCCTGAGGCATGAGTGTCATCAACCCCATTTGATGAAGAGACTGAGGCCTTAGGAGGTTCAGTACATTGAAAAGTGTGCACAGAAACTGAGCAGTGTGCTCAGAACCCACACCCCACTATTTCTTTCCTTAAATAAAAAGTATTTTTATTTAATGTGTATAGGTTTGTGCCTACATACACATTTCTGTACCATGTGTGCGTCTTACCTGTATGTGAGAGAGGATAGAATCAGATCCCCTGGAACTGGAGTCACACAGCCCTGAGGTATCTGGTCCCCTTCAAAAGGACCAATAGCAGTCAGTGCTCTTAACCTTTGAGTCATCTCACCAGCATTTATCTCCCCTTGCTGCCTCTACAGCTGGCCTGTGTCAGGTGACACATAGATGAATGTGATTCTCTTATAAGCCCCACCATGTGGTTGGGTCCAGAGCAGAACCAAAGCTGGGTTTCTGAGTTTATCCTGCTGGGCTTCTCCAGTGACCCCACGACCAACAGCATCCTCTTCAGTGTGTTCCTTCTCATCTACCTGAGCTCAGTCATGGGCAATGGACTCATCATCCTGCTGATCTGCCTGGACTCACATCTGCACACTCCCATGTACTTCTTCCTCTGTATACTCGCCATGTTGGATATGAGCTATGTCAGCACCACCATGCCCCAGATGTTGGTGCATCTTCTTGCTCACTCTCAGACCATTTCCTTTGCTTGCTGCTGGATGCAGATGTATGTGTTTAGTGCTCTGGGTATAACAGAGGGAACCTTTTTTGTTGTCATGGCTTATGATAGATATGTGGCCATTTGTCACCCACTACGCTATACTGTCATCCTCAACTGGGGAGTGTGCATATGGTTGACAGCTGGGTCTTGTGTCTTTGGTTTCCTGTCTTCTTCATTGCATACTTTCTTCATTATGCATCTTCCATATTGTGGGCCCAACAAAGTCAACCACTACTTCTGTGAAGGCCCTGCAGTGCGTAGCCTAGCTTGCATGGATACTCACATCATTGAGATGGTGGACCAGATCTTGATTGTTGTTATGGGTTTTATTCCAATTTCCCTCATTGTGGCTTCCTACGTTCATATTGCCAAGGCAATTCTCAAGATCAAGTCCACCCAGGGACGATGCAAGGCTTTCTCTACCTGTGCCTCCCACCTGACTGTGGTCTCATTCTTCTATGGTCCATCGTCTTATATCTACATGAGGACCAATTCCAGCTACTCCCCTGAGCTAGACAAGCAGATCTCACTATTTTACAATGCCTTCACAGTCTTGCTCAACCCTGTGGTTTACAGTTTGAGGAACAAAGACATCAAGAGGGCATTTCTGAAGGTGATTGGGCATAGTAAGGTGGACTGCTGAACCAGGATCTAGGAGAACCTGGAGTGGATCATTCACTATTTAAGAACAGGACAGTTTCTTTATTGTATATAACTGACCAGTGCATTTGAACCAACATTGTATTTGGTAATTGGAATAAACCACTTTGAAACCAAGGTGGCTGTCCTGATTGACAGGTTACTCTAAGGTAAAATACAAAACATATCAGAAATATTACTGGGTCATAGCTGCAAAAATTCATCTCTGGTTCATCTTTGTAGGTGTAGGTCAGAAATAACCTTATCTCATCTCACATCCATCCTGAAGGAGAAACCTTATATCCAACATGTAGTCCTAGAACAGAGGAAAAGGAGCAGTAAACAATTTCAAAATGACTCAACGTCTCAAAAGTGACTTGCCTCTCTGTACACACATTTCTTGGTCAAAGCCATCATCATGGTATTATGGAATATTATTTTAATTTGGTAAAAATGTGTTACATTTGTTTACGCTACATTTGTTTAAGATGTAAGGATTTGTGCTGCATTCATTTAATTATGTACAGATGTGTTGCATTTGTTTCCCCTTGCCTGCCTAAGGCTCCTGATTGAGCTAATAAAAAGCTGAATGGCCAAAAGTTCAGTAGGAGAGGGATAGGGAAGACTGACAGGCAAGAGGATTAGTGAGAGGAGAAATCTGAGAATGAGAGGAGAGAACAAAGAGAAAGAGAGGGATACACCAGGGGCCAGAAGACAGGCATCTGACAGAGAAGAGAAGCAGTGAAACTAAGATATGTAAAAGAAAAGAAAAGTAAAAATCATCAAGGCAAAACAACAGAAAACAGTCCTAAGAACACAATGCCCACATTTCTAAGAGATGGAGTGGGTCTTTTTTGTTATTTAATGAGTTTCAGATGTGTGTCATCATTCAGAGGGGTATATAAGATTATAGGATAAAAGGACAGCTATTAACTGAAAATATATTACATTGGTATAGATTTTTAGCATATTGATACCAATTTAAAGTTATTTTTGTATGTATACTTTATGTATGTTTCTACTCCTCTTTGTGGTATTGTAACAGTGCAGCCCATTTAAATACATAATATGTGACTAAGAAATGCAGATTAGTAGTTAGTCATCTATAATAATCACATGTGTAGTTATATTAGGTCTGTTTTCAAATCATACAGAGATTTGTTTTAGATGATAGATAGATAGATGGTCTTCAAACACTTCAATGACTTAGAAAATATGGCATTTAAAATGTTTTGTTAACATAGGACTTTTCATGAAAGTGAGACACATCTGCTCCTGGTAATACCAATTTATATCAGAGAAGAAGATGGGCATTGAAGAAACTCCATATGGTATTTGCTTTCATTGTGGCAAAGTTAGCCACTGGACATAGAAACTTGCTCTTGTCTTGACTGCTGACAGTATGCTGTATTGTAACACCCGGTTTTGGTGTTACACCCTCGGTACAGTTCGCGCGCAGCTGTACCGAATGCGAGTCCGGGCAAGGGCCTGGAGATTGAACACAAGAGACAGAGACCAGGGTCATTCGATAGGAGATCAAGCGAATGCCGTTTATTCAGACTTGGGGAAGCCCTTTTCTACCTAACTGCAGCACAAAGATCTCTCCGCCCAGGAAGGTGGGAAATTACCATATTAACAATGGAGAAGATTGCCTGCAGCTAAATCACCAGGTGGGGCAGGGATAGCACGGAAACACACAGGAAGCTTAGTTAACTGATAACAAACTGTCCCCGCCAATGCACCCCAGGAATAAGGGAGACCAGGGGCCCACAGGTCCCCCCTTAATATAAATTATGACTAGGCCTGTCTTGGGTGGCCTTGGACGTCAGGCAATACCCCTTACCCGTCATTGGAAAGCATCCAGGTCAAAACACATTTCCTGTCTTAGGTTGAGGCAGCCCCCCAAAAGCCTTTCCCGTCTTTGGCTCACTAGTCATCCAACACCGAGTTCAGCCAGATTTGTGCTGAAAGATTCTCTGGGGCAATAGCTAAGAGGACTTGCCATGTGGCAACATAGACCTGAGCTTGCCTTTGGCTCTGGCATCATAACTATGAAGATGATGCTCCAGCACATACATAAGCATCCCATAAGGTGACTGTGTTTGCTCAATACTTATTAATACTGCCCAAAATTGGAGCCCTTCAAGTAAGGTCTCAGCGCTGGTGAAAGGAACCCTGGTATAGCTAGCTAAAACAATTTTAAGAGCCAATTTGTAAATTGCACACCTCAGGGTCCGTGAATAACAACAATAAGCTTATAACTGTAATATCTAGCAGTGGTCTTTAACCACAACCAAGAACAAAATTAACTGCAATATTCATATGTAAATTTAGCTCAAATTTAGCTATGGCATTTGCAACCTGCCCTGAGAAGGTATCCTTGTGCTAGCAGGAAGCAACTGACTGACTAAAGAAAATCCAGCAGCATTAGCTGCTGTGGCAGCAACAGCAATGGCTGCCAGTATCATGGGAAGGGTAGATGGGTAGAGGAACAATCCTTGGCATTCGGACCACCGCAGCCAGCTCCTCAGGAAACCCGCAACTCTTCAGTTGACAAGCCAGAATCTCCTTGATCTCTTGGCTCTGTCCTGTCTTCAGGCTTCTGGACAGGAAAATCCACAGCACGCACCAGCCGCTCAGGTACCCATATTGGATTGTCAGCATCCTGCGGGAAA
This sequence comes from Alexandromys fortis, assembly GCF_014885135.2. Lineage (NCBI taxonomy): Eukaryota > Metazoa > Chordata > Mammalia > Rodentia > Cricetidae > Alexandromys > Alexandromys fortis. Next base: position 4,264,467 of record NW_026068004.1, read on the forward strand.
ACACAAACAGCCCCTCTTCCCCACACCAGTACGGGATCTGGACCATACCAGGTGCCATCTGATAGATTCTTCCATTTTACATGAGGCATCCCGGAAGAATCTGGCCGCCAATGCCTGTCAGCGGCGGTATGAGATTGAGCATCAACAGTCAAAAAATTTTAAATGTAAATGCTCTCGGGGGGTGGAACCATATTCCCCCTTTTTTGTTTTATTTACTCATGTCTGCAACAGCTGATGCCCTAAGTATTGATATGGAAACTGTTGTTGTACTTTTTCAGAAGCAATAACTAACCCAGCATGTGCTAGGCATTCTTGCAAGTCAGCATAAGCCTCTAGGACAATTTCTGGGTCCTGTCCAGCTAATAGGATGTCATCTAAATAATGACTTATATACAGTTGAGAATATTTATGCCTTATTGGGGCGATAACCCGTGCCACAAACATTTGGCAAATTACAGAACTATTGGCCATACCCTGGGGCAATGTCACCCATTGGTAGCGCTTGTACGGCTCTTTGAAATTTACAGACGGTACACTGAAAGCAAATTTATCAGAGTCTTTTGGATGCAAGGGAATGGTGAAAAAACAATCCTTCAGGTCAATAACTAAAAGATGGTATCCTGCAGGAATACCCACAGGCTGAGGCAACCCAGGTTGAGTTGTCCCCATAATTTCCATGCAATCATTTACTGCTCTAAGATCTTGTAGCAACCTCCATTTACCAGACTTTTTCTTAATAACAAAGATAGGGGTATTCCAGGGAGAAGTGGATGGCACTATGTGCCCTGCTTCTAGCTGTTCCTGAACTAGAGTACGAGCAGCCTGTAATTTCTCTTTACTCAGGGGCCATTGGTCTATCCAAACAGGTTTTTCAGTTTTCCATTTTATAGGAATACTTTCTGGCTGCTCCGCAATGGCCCCTAGGAAAAATTTCCTAACCCTGCACGCTGTCCAGGAGACTGTTGTATCATTTTCTTGTCTGCTAAAATCTGTACATCTCCCTGCAGATTTTTGCCTAAACCCTGACCAGGGATAAAGCCCTGCTTTGATAGCATACGCTGCACAGGTTCAGTGGTCAGAACCGCTCCCATGGCTTGCAAAACATCTCTTCCCCACAAATTAAGAGGAAGGTGTTCCAGGACAAATGGTTTAAAAATGCCCTTATGGCCTTCTTCGTCCTCCCAATTTAAATATTGAGTACTGCATTCTGGAGAACTGGCCGAACCTACTCCCTGCAAGGTCGTAGAGGCTAGTTGTAGAGGCCATGCTGTAGGCCAGTGCTTTTTAGCAATCACTGAAGAATCAGCCCCTGTATCAGGAAGGCCTTGAAACCTTTTCCCATTGATTGTTAAAGTAAGTGTGGGGCGATTCTCTAGGCTAGAAACCCAAAAAGCTCCAGGGGAGCCTGTGGAGCCAAATCCCTTGTCCCCTCGCTCTGGTTTAAAGAAAGGATTAGTAGAGCGAAACATGGGTAAAAGCACTAATTGAGCTATTCTCGCTCCTTGAGGGATGACAAGGACTCCCATACCAGCTTCAATCATAATTTTAATTTCTCCAGTATAATCACAGTCTATAATTCCTGGCAAAATTTTGATTCCTTTGAGCGCAGAACTACTTCTACCCAAAATTATACCTACTGAACCCTCCGGGATAGGTCCAAATACTCCAGTCCCCAAGGCCTGCACACCCATTTGTGGGGTTAATACTGCTCGGGCGGAGGTACAGAGATCTAGTCCTGCACTTCCTGAGGTGCCTCGTACAAGGTCGTTGACAGTGAGGCATTTCTCTGAGGAATGAATCTGATGGGAGCCGCTGCTCCGCTCATGGCCCCGTACACTTGAGTTTTGGGGGCCCGGGGCAGGCCCCTCCCCCCGTTTTTTGACCTGGGGATGAGATATCCTTGACTGTCCGACTTAGAGTGACAGTCGTTGGCCCAATGTGCTCCCTTTTGACATTTAGGGCAAACACCTGGATTTCCTCTAGGCTGATTGACTGCTCCTTTGCCAGCAGGGCAGTTTCTTTTGAAATGCCCTGACCTTCCACATTGAAAACAATTTCTAGGTCTGGCTCCACCTTGGCCTTCCTTGAGGGCAGAAACAATTACCTGGCCCATTACGTGAGTGCCATCAATGTCTCTGCATAATCTGATAAAGTCATTCAAATCTCCATCTCTATGGGGGCGTAAAACTTCCTGGCAGAACTTATTTGCATTTTCAAAGGCCAGATGCTTAACGACTGGCATGGCTGAATCCACATCCCCAAAAATGCGACTTCCCACCTGTAGAAGGCGGTCAATGAATTCAGAATAAGGTTCTGAAGATCCTTGAAGGATCTTAGAAAGCTGTTCTCGTGATCCTTTGTTAGGTAAAGTTTTCCAAGCTTTAACGGCTGCTGCAGCTATCTGAGCATAAATCGCAGGATCATAAGCAATCTGTGCTTCTAAGCCAGCATATTGTCCTTCACCAGTTAGCTTGTCAAGATTATTCTGGGGGAAGCCTGCTTCAGCATTTTTGACTGCAGTCTTTTTGCAATTCTCCTGCATCTCACCTCTCCATAACAAATAATCTCCCCCTGAAAGACAAGCCCTGCAAAGCTGCATCCAATCATTGGGTATAAGGTTGAGTTCTGCAAAGGATTCCAACAAAGCTACAGTGAAAGGAGCGTGAGCTCCATAATCCACAACTGCTTCTTTTAATTGCTTAATGTCCTTAAAGGCCAGGGGGTTATGCTGCCTGGCTCTCTGTCCCTGCTGATCAATTTTTTCCACAACAGGATAAATCTGTTTCTCAATTTGCTTCTCTCTACTTAGCTTATTTAACCTCTCCCGGATCTCTCGGATTTCTGCCTCTAAGTCTATAGGGGCAGAAGCAGTAGTACCAGGATTTTGCGGAGGAGGTCTCATGGAGACATCTCCGTTCGCTTCCTTCCTTTCCTCTTTCTCTAACTTCTTTTTTATCAGTGCGATCTCCTTTTCTAAAATTTCTTCTTCTTCTTCTATATTCTTACTAATACTACCTGTTCCTAAAACTTCCTGTTCCTCAAAACTCTTAATAGAACTTACAGTTTCTACTTCCTGAATCTCCTCAAGGGTTTTGTTTAAACATTCCAATTGCTCTTTGACTCTAACATCATCACTAAGAAGAGCATCTCTGACCAAGCGCCATAGTGAAAATATCGCCATGGGGACTTCATGTGGCCCTCGCTCTTTCAGAGCATCTTGAAGATCAGCCTTTACCTGATCCCAATCAGTAATATTAAAACCTCCTGCATGTAGGAACCAGGGACTAAACTTTAAAACTGTCTTAATGGTCTCTACTGCTGTCTCAACTTTAATACCGGTGCCTCTATTTTCCAAAAGACCTAACAACTGGCCTGTTAACCGGCCCTCCAACACAGGAACAGAATAACTTGCACCCATAACCAATTCACCCTCGCCACACAATTTCTTACCTTGCTGGCCAGTCTTCCCGAGGGCGACCTCTCAGGGATTCCCTACTTCCCGATCTCGCAGATGGGTCTAGTTGCCGAAGATGATCATCTCGCTGGGGCCTCCAATTGTAACACCCGGTTTTGGTGTTACACCCTCGGTACAGTTCGCGCGCAGCTGTACCGAATGCGAGTCCGGGCAAGGGCCTGGAGATTGAACACAAGAGACAGAGACCAGGGTCATTCGATAGGAGATCAAGCGAATGCCGTTTATTCAGACTTGGGGAAGCCCTTTTCTACCTAACTGCAGCACAAAGATCTCTCCGCCCAGGAAGGTGGGAAATTACCATATTAACAATGGAGAAGATTGCCTGCAGCTAAATCACCAGGTGGGGCAGGGATAGCACGGAAACACACAGGAAGCTTAGTTAACTGATAACAAACTGTCCCCGCCAATGCACCCCAGGAATAAGGGAGACCAGGCGCCCACACTGTATAAACTGGATAAGCAGGATACATGGGAAAAAGACTGTCAGACTTTGCAAAAACAATGGGGGGGGGGAAGAACAATGCTTCAAAATTTCTGCTTTATATAAAAGTCTGCCAGACACCCTGCAGAGTACATAGGAAAATGACAACTGAGCTTTACTAATGCTAGGTAGGACAATCCTTCAAAATTCTTGCTTCATAGCAGATTCTGTCAGATATTCTAAGCCTGTGGGCTGAATATGGTTATCCCAGTTTTGCAGAGGAATCTGGAGTGACTATCCAAGCAGCCTGATATTGATGTCACTTTTGAAGTGCTTTGCACTGCACTTCTTGTTACCTCAGGTAATATTATATCATTGTAGGACCTTTGATGGAGTTGAGGACTAGACATTTAGAGATGCAGCTTTCCTTAGTTATGACAGAAGGTCAATTAGGTACAAACCTTTTGACTCACCAAGATAGGATTAATAGTGGAGTACTTTCTCTGAATTTCCAAATATAAAAGGACTGGATACTTTATGTAATTCTTATTTGACAACTGTTCATACTTACTATGTTAAAGTCAAAACCTTTCTTTTTATTTTAACAAAAGGAGAAAATGCTGTGAAGTATTATTTTAACAGGGTACAGATGTATTACAGTTGTTTATGCTGTAGAATATTATTTTACCTGTGTAAAGGTGTGTTACATTTGTTTATGCTGCATTTGTTAAATGATATAAGGATGTGTTACACTTGTTTGTCCTGCATTTGTTTAATTATGTAAAGATGTGGTGCATTTGTTTTACCTTGCTTGCCCAAGGCACCTGATTGGTCTAATAAAAAGTTGAATGGCCAGTTGAAAGTTGAAAGGTAAGGCAGGACAGGGATAGACAAGTTGGCAGGCAAGGTTGGCAGGAGCTGGTTGCTAGCCCAAAAGAAAAGCCTCATATGGTATGGTCTAGCTTGAAAACAGGAGATAGAAAGGTTTTGTCTAGAAAGAAATAATATAGTTTCTGTGGTATGGTCTGATATGGTGGTTCCTCTTCTTCAAAGGCATTCAAAATAATGTGTATTATGTAACCTGGTATAGTTCCTAGAAAACAACAACATACCTATAAACCACCACAAATCATGTTAACTGTGGATAGTATGACACCACAGAGAGCAGACAGCTGTTGGAAGGAAGGCTGCTTGTTTGTCCCAGCTGCCCAGACCTGAAATAATCACACATAGAAACTGTATTATTTGAATCATTTCTTGGCACAATTCATGGCAAAGGAACATTAGTTGAGAGCTACATCCTGATGCACAGGCCGAGAGATACTGGACTTGGCATGGACTTTGGAAACTTCAAAGACCACCCCCAGTGACACTCTTCCTCCAACAAGGCCACACCTCCTAATCCTTCTAGTCCTTCCAAAGAGTTCCACCCCCTGGTGACTAAGCATTCAAGTATGTAAGCCTATGGGTTTATTATTTTTTTTTTTTACTTGTATTCCATACTTTATTCTGTTTGCTTCAAACATGTGTCCATTATCTGTGGAGATTAAGATAAACAAGACCTCTTGGACAAATTCTGTGGTTTATTAAAGTGGTTAACTATTGTCAACTGTGAAAGAGATTAATTTTTTTTATTAAAATTTTTTTTATTAAAAATTTCTGCCTCCTCCCTGCCTCCCTTTTCCCTCCCCCTTGCTCCACTCCCCACACCCCACTCCCCTCCCCCTTCCTCTCCAGCCCAAAGAGCAGTCAGGGTTCCCTGCCCTGTGGGCAGTCCAAGGTCCTCCCCCCTCCATCCAGGTCTAGGAAGGTGAGTATCCAAACCGGCTAGGCTCCCACAAAGCCAGTACATGCAGTAGGGTCAAAACTCAGTGTCATTGTCCTTAGCTTCTCAGCAGCCCTCATTGTCCACCATGTTCAGAGAGTCCGGTTTTATCCCATGCATTTTCAGTCCCAGTCCAGCTGCCCTTGGTGAGCTCCAATTAGATCAGCCCCACCGTCTCAGTGGGTGGGTTCCCCCTCGCAGTCTTGACTTCCTTGCTCATGTTCTCCCTCCTTCTGTTCCTCATTTGGACTATGGGTTCATTCTTATTCAAAATAACACAAGCTCCTTCTAAGTCCCTTGCACTTCCCATAGAACTTTAGGATCCATTTGGCAAGTTCAAAGAATGGCTGCTACAAATATGACAGAAGTACACTGAGTCTGTGCATCTGCTTACGATGTACTGACATGTTATTATTATACATTTTTGATATATGAGCCACATGTCTTCAAATTACCATGTGAACTCAGTGCCCGTATATATTTAAATGAATATATATTCTATGTGTAATAGAATATATATGTGGACATATACATGTACATATACACATGTATATATATACTATATGTGCACATTAATAGACTATGAAAATATGTGTGCATATATACTATGCATATATGTACATAGATATATACCCTGTATGTATATATATATATATAATTTTATTTTGAAGGATAAAAATGCTTTTGTGTCCTTATCAGTGCCCAAAATGAACTGGGTGCCAAAGTACTGGGTCATAAAACTAGCATCGGCAATTGTCGGTTGGCACACACAGATATCTCTAGCAGTTCATGAAGACACAAGTAGGTTACATGAGGAAGTGGTCCAAATGGTCTACTCCAGATGCATCCCTTCAGAAGTCTGAGCCTCTGGTCCCCAGGGGTAGTTCCCTAGGGATGATTTAGAAAGAGGAGAAAATACATGCTGATTTTACACATGGTTCTGTGTGACATGTGTGCCTGACATGATAGTAGCTATCAGAACACTTTTTCCTGTTTCAGGATGTGTCTGAAACCAGTGATGAGAAGAAACCCTTCCAGGAGGCAGAACACCATCCATGACATTTGGTTTAGAAGGAGAAATGTCTTCCAGGAAAGAGTCTATGATGATGAGTGCATTGTGGCCCATGGCAGCTTCCAGGGTCATTAGCATCCATGGACTATAATAGCAAAATCGGATAGAATGAGTGTGGACAGATCTGTGGGTAGCCTTCTTAGAGATGGATAAGAGTGTTAAGATGTTTCTGTCTCACGTGGATCCCCATCAAAGGTGTCCTCAAGAGGAAAGGGTGTGAAGAAATAAGTGGATGGAATGGCATTCTGTGCAGACACCTGTCTATCCATTTCCCTATTCATCCTCTCGCTGTTTATCATGGTCATCTTCACTTCCTTCTCCAGATACAAAATCAGAAAACTTTTGAAATACTCATCTCACCAAATGAGCCCATTCTCACATGGTCCATTAATGAGGCATTGTCATCTGGGGATCAATTAAGGAGTCCCTGCTTGTGAGAGCTGTGGATCTGCTGCCTTCTCCTTTCTCCAAGCTCACTATCTTCTTTAGGCCTTTGGGTCCTTCTCTAGAGTGTGACTTTTCTTCATGCTGACCTCTGGGGTGATGCCATGACCCCTGTGGAGTAGGCCCATCTCTGAGTGGCAGAAGCATTTTGGTTAGAGCAGAGGTAAAGCCATTAGCTTGAACCCTCACATTAAGCATATGAGAGGCATGGCAGATTCAGCCTCACCCAAGACGCAAGTGGCCAAGTCCTGGAGTTGGTTCTACTATTCACAAGTTGTCACATTGCTTGTGTCTTCTGTGTCACTACTCATTTATCTGTGCACATGCCACTGGACAGCAGTTGAGATTACATGCCATTATACAGTGTTTAACCAGCAAAGACACCACACCACATAAATGATGGAGCACAGAGCACAGGAAAATGGAGTTGCTTATCAGGATGTGCAGAGTTCAGAGATTTCATTGCCTTCATTTTCTTAATGCATTAAGGAGCAGCTCACAGAAATTCTAACCTCTTAACGATCCATCAGTCTAGCCAGGAAGACTTTATCATCCAGTTTTCTCCTTCTGAATCCTTAGGAAACCTAGACATAGACAGAAGGCAGAAATAAAAATACAAGGTCAGAGAACACTGACCAGTACTCATTGTAGGGGCTGACATCATCACATTTACTTTCTAATCAGTCAAGAAGGGAAGAGGTGACTATTGGAATTCAACAGAAGATGCAGCTGAAGCAGAATAACAGCAAGTTCAAGGGAACATGCTCAGAGCTTGATATATTTGGACCCGAATTCTTATTTGCGTCCAAGAGATAAGACTCTCAGAGACTTTTCTCATTCCACTGTCATGGACTTTGATAGCACCAAGGTAGTTGAGGAAGGAAGAGGACTGTGACTCAAACATGGCCTCATTGGCTGTCAGGGCTCAGGTTTGGACAGTAAAAGAGGAATCAGAAGGAGAATGTAAGTCCTTGACCTGTGTTTCAGGTAACCATGTTCTAGCTCTTCTTCTCTAAATTGATCTTATTCTCCAGTTAGTCTAGAAAAGGAAACAGGTCACCACTCCTTCTCCAGTCCGTTGCTTCTTCATGCTCTGCCCCCAAGGGTCTCAGTTTAGTGCTTTTTGTTGACAGCCTCCAGGAATTATCTTTACATCCCTACTGGGAATAGAAATGGCTCTTTTCCTGTTCTACTGGGGAGACTCGGAGAGGAGGCAGGGTCATAAAACCTCAGCATCTGATCCCACTGGGAAGAAGTGAAGATGACTGAGTTTGCCTTTGTTAAGCAGGATATTATGAGTAAATTTTCAAGAGCCAGATCTGGCCTACTTGCAGAGGAAGTGAGAGATTTAGTCCCTCATACTCCGTAGCACCTTGGAATTTTTCCAGACAGTTGAGCTTCCTGGTATCCCAACTCTCTGAAGTAATTGGCTTTATGGGACTTCCTCATAAGAGCCACTCAGTGACACAGTCCTCGGATCTACAAATGGTAAGATGGTCACTGGTGTTTGGCCTGTGGGTGGTGTTCAGGCAGCTGTGGGTCTAGGGATAATAATTAGTCAAGTCATCCATCTCCAGGTTCTCTGTGCATACATCTCAAACTCCCCAGACCTCTTCTCTCATTGCCTGCTCTTTTCTCTTCTTTTCTCACTGTTATGTCTTTACTTCCCTTTTTTCTCTATTTATAAGTTCAATAGATATTTACAGTGAGTTTGTCAGTTTCAAATTGTGTTTAAAATCACAACTATAGAGTCCTGAGCTCAAAATCTCAAGTGAAGCAGAAAACCATATCCAGTACAGAGTAGTGGTGGTCAATGTCTTTGAAGGAGCCTTCCCACACACAGAGTCACAGCGTGATTAACTTTGTGGGCAGAGAAATCATGATTTTATTTTGGTTTTACATACGGGATGGGGTGTGAGTCTGTTGTACCCTAGCTTGGCATCACACTCAAATATAGTTGAGTATTTCCTTGAACTTTTCATCTTAAACCTTCCAGATACTGTTTTCCCAGATTGGAGCTGCACTGTGTAGCTTTTTCTGGCTTGGAACTCAATTCTAATGTTTAGTGATGTAGTCCTGGTCTGTCACTGTAAGCAAAGTCAGTAAACAATGGGCTGGAAAGCCATTACAAGCTGTGGATCACTAAATGGTGTGCCATGCCACAGAAATCACACCTCAAATCCTCTTTTCATGGCTCCTTCTACATTTAGTATATTCCAGAGCCTCCCACATTCAGATGTAAGGAAAAATCTCATCAGGAGAGCTAGTCTGTGGATAGCCATCCAACTCCATTCTAGGAAGAATCTGATCTCTATTGAGTATCGATAAGTTCAACTAGATGGACAATGTGAAGACTTTGCCTTCTTTACCTCCCACTTCAGAGCCTGTGTGCCTGAAGCGGAGAAGGTGACAGAGAGTCAGGCTCTGATATCACAGCACCCAAACACCCATTTCCCCCATTCCCTGTAATATTGAACCAACTGCCCTCTCCAGGCCTTAGTTGTTCACCTATAATATACAGGTAAGAATACTTCCTTCAGTGAATTGTGATATTGAGCAAAAGTTAGGAGAACTATGGCTACTCAAAATGCAGGATGCAAGATGTATCTTACTTGGGTTAGGACAGAAGGCGGTAGCATAACAAGGAAGACTTCCTGGACTAGCTGAGTCCTGCTGTGGCCCCATTGTGGGCAACACAGTGCAGGTGGTGGTTCCCCTTCATGATGATGATAAGAAGCTAGGCGATTTCTTTTCTTTTCTTTTTTTTTTTTTTTTTCGAGACGGTTTCTCTGTGGTTTTGGAGCCTGTCCTGGAACTAGATCTTGTAGACCAAGCTGGTCTCGAACTCACAGAGATCCGCCTGCCTCTGCCTCCCAAGTGCTGGGATTAAAGGCGTGCGCCACCACCGCCCGGCGCTAGGCGATTTCTTAACATACAAAAGAGGTATGGGCATGCAGGATACCAGGAGAGCTTTCACGGAGATTTGTGAATGAGGGAGAAGAGATGGAGGAGACAGCTGTGTACAGAGGTTTAGTGTCCACAGAGCAAGCAGGTTAGGAATGACCACAGCACCCTCCTGAAAGAACAGGGCACAGGAGCTCTTAATTGGTCCAGATAGGACCAATGTGAAATTTTTGAAAACTTGCTGCCAACAGTAACTTGGAGAACGTGTTGATGCAGGCAAGAGGCCAGCACTGAGAAAGGGAAGTGAATTAGTTCCTGAACCTAACAATGAAGCAGTTTGCAGTGACACCTGCTGTGAAAAGGAAAACCAGTTCTCCAATAGAATAGCCGTGTGTATATCAGTCACCCTCCAGAGCAGGCCACATGCCAGGAGTAGCTGGCCAACAGGAAACTGACTCCACATCTGGGCTTTGTTTTGTTTTAGTACTTTTTGTTTTGATTTTCTTTTTTATTAATTTTTTAATTTTTGTTGTTTGATTTTCTTGAAAGAGAGTGGGAGAGAAGAGAAGTTGAAGTTTGGTGGGGAAGATCTGGGAGAAACTGGAGGAACGGAAGAATATGATCGAAGAATATTATATGAAAACAATTATTTAATTAAAATAAATAAGACTGTATTGAAAGGGAAAATTTAGGGGCATAGGCACATAGAGACAATGATGCAGAAACTCCAGAAGAGATGATGGGTTCCTGACCTGGGTGGAAAGAAAGGACAGCTGTGAGGGTTATGAGTAGTAGGCTGATCAGGAGAAGGGGTGGGGACGGGGAAAGAGAAGACTGAGGATGTCTAAGTGTCTCTTTGATATATCAACTTCCATAAAATTAATTCCTCCCTTAAGCATTGTCTTGCTGTTTAGCATGAGTGGTGACCTAGATCAGACACTTTTGAGCAGTGTTGGGAAATTTCCGTTACATGTCTTTCCTTGAGCATGTGTTTATATTCACCTATGTGTTTACATATTGTTTCAGAAATATAGTTGATATTTGTACTGCTGGGAAAAGCATTAAATATGTTGAGTGTTAGTACACACAGTCAGGCACACACTAAAAGGATCATTTTAATTTACTCTTCGATTGGATCCAATTACTCTTGTCAATATTAGATGACTGTTATTGTAGCCAGGCTGGTAGGCGTGTGGGGATGTGAGACTGTGAAGACGAGGGTAGGCGTTGGTGTTGTGGTGTTCTCATGCAACTCCCAGAGAGCTGCCTTGTGACTTTAAATATGATTACCTACTCCATTGTAACATCTGTTTTTATGTTTATGTTTTTCTAAGCCTTTGTATAAACTTTTGAGTACTTGTTTTTGCATTATTCTAGCTTATGGAGGGCTTCCCTCCCCCCGCAAAAGTGTCCTTTAAAGATATGTTACCTTGCTCTAAGAGGATAAATATATTTATCATGCTTGATGTTAAAATTTGGTTGCAGTCAGATGCCGGCGCTTCCCGCCTGCATTCCCAGCACTCGGGAAGTAGAGGCTGGCAGATCTCTTGAGTTTGAGGCCTACCTGGTCTATAAAGTCAGTTACAAGACAGACGGAGCTGTTACACTAAGAAACCCTGTCTTGAAGAACCAAAGTAAATAACAAATTTGTTTGCTATAGATTTACCACTCAACTCCACAGTACACCTGGAATGGATTGTTTGCATGTAGAGGGAGGTAAGGGTTAAAAAAGAAGAAATAACTTATCTCCTCACATACCCACATGATTCGTCAGGGTTTTCCGGGAAGACAACAGTGTCTCCAGTGCAGCACACACATGACCTTCTGTCATTACTCACAGGACGACGTGTGTGAGGGCCTGTGTCTGACTGGTATTTGTTCTGCTATCTTCATCTGTTCGTTTATTCTCTATTTTGCATGTACTCGTGTGTGTGTGTGTGTGTGTGTGTGTGTGTGTGTGTGTGTGGTTGTAGACTGATAGGATTCTTCCTCAATTGCTCTCTCCTTTTTCACCGAGACAGGGTCTCTTAGTTGAACCCAGTGCCCATCATTTCACCTAGTGTAGCTAGCCCGTCTGTTCTCTCACTGCCTTCCCAGAACTGAAAACTGTGTGAAACTGCATACGACTTATCGTGTGTTATGTGTTATTTAGAGGAGTTCTGTGAGATGTGTTAGATGTTCATCATAATCCTGAGACATGAGTGTCATCGGCCTTATTTGATAGATGAAGAGACAGAGGCATTGGAAGTTTCAGTAGCCTGAGAAGATTCACAGAAACTGAACAATGTACTCAGAAACCCACATGTTAGCCTTTCTTTTCTTAATTAACAAGTATTTTTTTTATTTTATGTGTATAGATATTTGCCTGCACACTTCTTTGTGCGCCATGTGTGTGTTTTGCCGGTGGAGGTCAGAGAATGGAATCAGATCCCTTGGAATTGAAATCATACAGCTCTGAGCTTTCTGATCCCCTTCAACAGCAGTCAGTGTTCTTCACCTTTTTTTATTTTATTTTTTTATTGAGAAAAGGAAAAGAAAAAAAAAGTTTCCGCCTCCTCCCAGCCTCCCATTTCCCTCCCCCTCCTACCACCCTTCTCCCCCTCCCCCCACTCCTCTCCCCCTCCCTCTCCAGTCCAAAGAGCAGTCAGGGTTCCCTGCCCTGTGGAAAGTCCAAGGTCCTCCCCCCTCCGTCCATGTCTAGGAAGGTGAACATCCAAACTGGCTAGGCTCCCACCAAGCCAGAACATGAAGTAGGATCAAAACCCCGTGCCATTGTCCTTGGCTTCTCATCAGCCCTCATTGTTCGCCATGATCAGAGAGTCCGGTTTTATCCCATGCTTTTTCAGTCACAGTCCAGCTGGCCTTGGTGAGCTCCCAATAGATCAGCCCCACTGTCTCAGTGGGTGGGTGCACCCACCGTGGTCCTGACATCCTTGCTCGTGTTCTCCCTCCATCCGCTCCTCATTGGGACCTTGGGAGCTCAGTCCAGTGCTCCAGTGTGGGTCTCTGTCTCTATCTCCATCCATCACCAGATGAAGGTTCTATGGTGATATGGAAGATATTCGTCAGTATAGCTATAGGATAGGGTCATTTCAGGTTCCCTATCCTCAGCTTCCCAAGGGACTAACTGGGAACATTGCCTTGGGCTCCTGGGAGCCACTCTAGGTTCAAGTCTCTTGCCAACCCTAAGGTGGCTCCCTTAACTAACCAGCCTGTATCTCCCCTTGCTGCCTCTACAGCTGGCCTGTGTCAGGTGACACAGAGATGAATGTGATTCTCTTACAGCCTCACCATGTGGATGATTCCAGGGCAGAACCAAAGCTGGGTTTCTGAATTTATCCTACTCGGCTTCTTCAGTGACCCCACGACCAACAACATCCTCTTTACAGTGTTCCTTCTCATCTACCTGAGCTCAGTCATGGGCAATGGGCTCATCATCCTGCTGATCTGCCTGGACTCACATCTGCACACTCCCATGTACTTCTTCCTCTGCATACTCGCCATGTTGGATATGGGTTCTGTCACCACCACCATGCCCCAGATGTTGGTGCATCTTCTTGCTCACTCTCAGACCATCTCCTTTGCTGGCTGCTGGCTCCAGATGTTTGTGTTCAGTGCTTTGTGTATGATTGAGGGCACCTTTTTTGTTGTCATGGCTTATGACAGATACGTGGCCATTTGTCACCCACTTCGTTATACTGTTATCCTCAACTGGGGAATATGTATATGGTTGGCAGCTGGTACTTGTATCTGCGGTTTCCTCTTTTCTTTGTTGCATACTTTCTTCACAATGAGTCTGCCATATTGTGGGCCCAACAAAGTCAACCACTATTTCTGTGAAGGCCCTTCAGTGCGTAGCCTGGCGTGCATGCATACCCACTTCATTGAGATGGTGGACCAGATCTTGAATGTTTTTGTGGGTCTCACTCCAATTTCCCTCATTGTGGCTTCCTACATTCGCATCTCCATGGCAATTCTCAAGATCAAGTCCACCCAGGGACGATGCAAGGCTTTCTCTACCTGTGCATCCCACCTGACTATGGTCTCCTTATTCTATGGTCCAGCCTCTTATATCTACTTGAAGCCCAAATCCAGCTACTCCCCTGAGCAAGACAAGCAGACAGCACTCTTTTACAATGCCTTCACAGCCTTGCTCAACCCCGTGGTCTACAGTCTGAGAAACAAAGACATCAAGAGGGCGTTTCTCAAGGTGATAGGGCATAGTATGGCAGGTTGGATCTAGGAGAACCTATTCACTATTTAAGAAAAGATCATTATTGTTCACTATTTAAGAAAAGAACTTTTTTTTATTGTGTGTAATTGACCAGTGCATTGGAACTAACATTGTACTTCGTAATTGGGATAAACCAAGGTGATTGGCTTGATTGATATACAAAGATATAATTCCAAACACATCAGTAATCTTACTGGATTATAGCAGAATAGATTCATCTGTTGCTCATGTTTATAGCTGGAGGTTGGGAGTGACATTTTGTTCTCTCACATCCATCCTGAAGAAGGAACCTTATATCTAACATGTCATCCTAGAGCAGAAGAAAAGGAACAATGGACAAACTCACAATGACTGAGCTTCTCAAGAGTGACCTGCTCCTCAGTCCACAAATTTTTTTGGCCAAAGCAATTAGCATGGTGTTGTGGAATATTATTTTAATTGAATACAGATGTATTACTTTAGTTTATTGTGTAGAATATCATTTTAACTGTATAAAGGTGTGTTGCATTGTTTGAGCTGCATTTCTTAAATGATGTTAGGATGTGTTACGCTGGTTTGTCCTGCATTTGTTTAATTATGTAAAGATGTGGTACATTTGTTTTACCTTGCCTGCCTGAGGCACTTGATTGGTTAAATAAAATGTTGAATGACCAATTGCAAGGCAGAAATGGGACAGGCAAGGCTTGCCAGCAGAAAGAATAAGTAGGAGGAGAGATTTAGGAATGAAAGACAAGAAGAGGAAAGAGAGCAAAGAAGAAGAGGAGCACACACACATTCAAGACAAGAAGCCAATTGGCCACCAGCTAGCTGATACAAGAAACAGTGAATGTAAGATATACAGAAGGAAAGAAAACTAAAAAAAGGCCAGAGGAAATGGTAGATAAAGAAAAACAGATTAATTTAAGTTAAAAGAGCTAGCCAGAAATGAGCATAAACTACCGAGAAATCAGAACTAATATGAAGTTTCTGTGTGATGATTTGGGTGCTGGTTGCTTATCCTAAAAACAGCTTAGTACAGTATTGTTCAACCTGAGAACAGGAGGTAGAATGTATTTTGTGTGAGAGATGTAATACAAAGTCTTTTGCCATGGTCTTTTGTGTTGGCTCCTCTACTTTGAAATCAGCAAGTGATGTATATTATGTAACCTGCTATAGTTCTCAGAAAACAATAACATACCTACAAATCACCACAAAACATGCTAACTCTGAATAGAATGATAGTATAGACAGTATTAGGCTGAGGCACTATATGTTAAGTAGCAAAGCAGGTGTCGTCAGGACAGAAGTAAGTTAATAGTTTATGGAACAGAACCAATGTTGATGTAGACTGCTCATTCATTTCCCGGATGCCCAGATGCCACGGACCGTCCCTCTGTGAGACTGCTATCCACGGGAGAACAGGGTTGAAGGATAGGATTGCCAGGATACGACGCAAGGGAATGACAGACAGACACACTGGTAGTGAGAATCTGTTGCGATTTTACTAAAATCATGCTTTCATTATATAGTATTCAAACAAAGAACAAGTCAGAAAGTCATGTATCATTAGTTGGCACAGTATGAAAACTTCTTTTAGTAATGTTTAATTTTAGCAATGTTTAAAAGTGTATTATCAGGAATAGGTGTTAGTCACAAAGCGTCCTTAAAAGGGGAATTCTTGTTCTTGGGACTGTAAATCTTAGAAGGGGAATTCCTGTCCTTGGGACTGTAAGCCTCAGGCAAGTGGTTACATCTTATGAACAGAAAGTTTCTGTCTTATTATTGCTATCGTGTCCCTTCCTCCTCTTAACCCTTTATTTCATCTAGTGATCAAATA
Source organism: Alexandromys fortis (assembly GCF_014885135.2). Taxonomy (NCBI): domain Eukaryota; kingdom Metazoa; phylum Chordata; class Mammalia; order Rodentia; family Cricetidae; genus Alexandromys; species Alexandromys fortis. The sequence continues at coordinate 4,280,658 of NW_026068004.1, forward strand.
TGCCTAATCAGTTCTCTGCACTTGTTTGAACTATATTTTTTAGTACCTTCTTATGCGGCAGACATCATGGGGGTTGGGATCTAGCAAGCCTATCCATAAAGTTGAAAGTATAATATAACAGTCTTTGTCCATCAACGTTAACCCATCTATTCCCTTGCTCATCATAGGCTCCTGTATAAGGAAGTGAATCAAGGAGTGCGCTGGGGAATTTTCTCTAACTCTCCTTTTCTCTCTAAATCTGATTCACTAGGACGATTCCCTCGCAACATATCAACTTTAGCCATTTCTGTTTCATAATTAATAAAGTTTCCCAGGCTCATGTGGCATGGGGCATACTTTATTTCCTCAAGGACTGCTTTAATGAACGGTGGGGCCGAGCCAAGGACGTACTTTGATTTCTTGGTAAGCGGTCAGCTAAAAACAGGAAAGATTAGAAATACAGAGAAAGATCATGCAGGGTGCCAGGAGGGCTCGCTCCCAAGGCTATCTCCAGATATGAGATCTGCCTACGGCATCAGGTCCTATCTTGACCGTTGATTGTCAGGGGACCGCCTGGGGCTTCGCTCCAGGAAGCTCTAACCCCAATTCTTTAGCAGGCAAAAGCCAGCGCAGNTGCAACGGTTAGGGCAATGTTTCTCCAGGGTCAGCACACAGAGACTGATACATCTGTGCGACAAGGGGCCAGGCTCCATTCTAATCTGGCAGCTGAATGTGGCCATGGAGTTCACATGGTGTTGATTTTGCAGACATGAAACATAGAAGGTTACGGGTAACTGTGGAGTCTTGCACCATCATGCAGAGAGCACAGAGGATAAACAAGCTTTCTGTTCAGTAACAGACTCTGTCTCGATGTAACAATGGAGACAGCAACAGAGGAAGACGCTTATCCTACTCTGGCCTCTGCAGATGTGGTCATGGGTTTAGTCTCCTACAAGTTCACAAACACAAACTATACACATATACCATAAAACACATGCATACACCAGAGATGCATACATACATACAAAGGCACACATATATCCATATACATAACCACACACACAACACACACGTCTTTGTAAATAGCCAATAAATACTGATGCATTGTTCCAGATTCAATTTATTAATCATCTGCTATCCTTTAGTTTACATGTACAGCAGACATTCAAATTAATATGCATTTGGAACACAGATAAGATATACACCAGGACAAAATGAATCACATGATGAGTAAATTCCACTGAGCTCTGCAAAATAATAGATATCAGACTATTGTTCTGGACTATAACTTTCTCTTCACTATGATTTCTCATTTTTTCGGTGAATATTATTTGCACGTTGAAATCCTTCTTATTTCTTCTCTTAAAAATCTGGTAAAGAGCAGTCGTGGTTCCCTGCCCTGTGGAAAGTCCAAGGTCCTCCCCCCTCCCTCCATGTCTAGGAAGGTGAACATCCAAACTGGCTGGGCTCCCACCAAGCCAGAACATGAAGTAGGATCAAAACCCCTTGCCATTGACCTTGGCTTCTCATCAGTCCTCATTGTTCGCCATGATCAGAGAGTCCGGTTTTATCCCATGCTGTTCCCGTCATTGACAGAGACTCTTGCTGCCAGGACAGTCATCCAAAGTTTCTCTGCAAAGTTGGGGCAGCAATCTTCAGCCTACAGGACTTAGTATCTGGCAAACATTTCCATGAAGCAGGAAATTTGGAAGACTGTTTTACCTATATTGACAGTTTGTTAGTATAGTTTGTCTGTATCCTTCAGAATGTCTGCAGTGTAGTGTGAAGACCATGGATTAGAACCACTGTAATTTTACAGGAATCATTTTTAATTCACTGTCCCATACATCCAGTTACTCCTGTCAATACTGGGTCCTGTTATTGTAGCCAGGCTGGCAGGGGTGTGGTGATGTGAGACTGAGAAGAGGAGGTGGGCGTTGGCGCTGTGCTGTTCTTTTGTAGTTTCCAGATGTAATGATGCTGAGAACCTCAGCCTCCTCAGTGCTCACTGGACAGCTGCCTGTGAAATGCCCTTGAGATGTGGTTCACTGTTCTATGGGAGCATCTGCTGTTAAGCTTGTGCTTTTCTAATTCCTCGTATAAGTAATTTGAGTACTTTTTGCTTATTCTAAATTACCATTATTTTTCCCTTGAAGGAAAGTGCTTTTTTAAGGAAATCTTACCTTTGCTTCCCCCAAAATGACACATAGATGTATTTATCACTTTTGAATATAAAGAAAATAATGGATGTTTTAGGGTTACCTGGAATTGATTGTTAGTGCACATAGGGAGGTAGGAGTGGAAAAGGAATAAATGACTTTTCTGCTCCCATACCCCATGATCATCAACATTCCCTGGGAAGACTACAGTGTCTCCAGTGCATTACATATGAATTTCTGTCATTACTCATAGGACTACAAGTGTGAGGGCTTGTGTCTGACTGACATTGGCTCTGTCTTCTTCATCTACTTGCTTACGTCTGCGGTACGTGTTTATGTGTGTGCACACATGAGTGTGTTCATGTGCATGCATGTGTACATGTGTGTGTGCAAGTGTGTGTGTGGTCAGAGACTGACCTAGCACACAGGATACACCATAAAAGACCTGATTAATAGCACCCCAACCAGCAGGAAGCAGTATAAATGAAATTATGCCCATATTCTCAAATATTGTTTATAAATGTTCTTTTATATTTAAAGAGGAATATGTTATGGATATGAATAAGTTGCATTGGTTTTTACCTTAGTTTATTGATATAAATTTAAGGTCAATTTTGTTATACATATCTGTATTTCTGATTTTGATTAAGGTATTGTGATTGTGTAGTTTATTTAAAAATGTAATGTATAATTAAGAAATATAGGTTAATAGATAGTCATCTATAATAGTCAAGCTTATAGTCATGTTAGTTAGATTTTCTAGATATATAGAGATATATTTCATTTAGATAGGTATTCTTCAAATCTTTCAGAGACATTCAGAATATGGCATTTTAATGTTTTAATAACTTAGTACTTTTTATGACAATGAACACATCTGCTCCTGGCAACACCAAGTTACTTCAAGAGGAAGATGGCTCCTTATGGAGTTGGTTAGCCATTTGAGCAAGAAACTGCCCTTGCCTGGACTGATGAGCTGGACATGTGGAATCCACAGAGCAATGATAGCTGAACTTGCCTAAAGGTGAGACGATCCTTTGGGATTCCTGCTTCATGAGAGAGTCTGAGAGACATTCTGCAGGTTACAGAAGAAAGTGACTGGCAAACTGCCAATATAGGTGGAACTGTCTTTGAAATTTCTTGCTTCAGGGAAAAGTCTCCTGGACACTATAGGCCTATAGGCTGAGGATGGATGCCCCAACAGTACAGAAGAACTTTGGGTGACTGTCCAGGCAGTGAGATGTCTCTATCAATTCTAGAGTTTTGGAAGTTGCTTACAGGGCACTTCTGATTTACATAGGTAATATTATATCCTTCTGGAGTCTTTGATGGAGTTGAAGAATTTATAGTTATAGTTTTCCTTATTTATGATAAAATATAAAGTAGACATAAATATTGTAACTGTAATTCTTGCTTGATAACTGTTTTGTTATATGTAATTTTACTATGTTAAAGTTAAAGCCTTCCTTTTTGTTTAAACAGAAAAGGGGAAATGGTGTAGGAGAGTCCCTCTGTCTTTGTGTTGCTTTTATTGGTTAATAAAGAAACTGCCTTGGGCCTGTTGATAGGGTAGAACTTAGGTAGGTAGGGAAGACATAACTGAATGCTGGGAGAAAGAAAAACAGAATGGAGGAGAGACGCCATGGATTCATCAGAGACAGATGCTGGGAATTTTACCGAGTAAGCCACTGCCACGTGGTGATACACAGGTCAATAGAAATGGGTTAAATTAAGATGTAAGAATTAGCCAATAAGAAGTTAGAGCTAATGGGCCAAGCAGTGATTTAATTTATACAGTTTCCGTGTGTTATTTCAGGGCTAAGCTAGCTGGGTGGTTGGGATCAACAAGTGGCCTCTCTTGCAACATTGTATAATCTATCATTTTGTCTCATCATTTCTATGACATGTGACACCTTTTTTCCTTTAGAAAGAGATCTCAGGATTTAATTGCATTCTTTAGCCTTTTTTTCCTGACTATGAAAGAGAATTACAGACCAATCTCCCTCATGAATATTGATGCAAAAATACTCAATAAAATATTGGCAATTTGTAACCAGCCCACTTTAAATGATGACAAACATCCACAGTCAAACTTTTGGTTAATATGGGTGTTGTTTTTTCTAGACTGCTTCCTGTTGTCTAGGGGAGGTGATAGCATCTCAGGGGAACATTAAGAAAATTGAGGATTAGAATGATGGTTAAATCTTGCCTGTAGTAGTGTGTAAGCGTGGACCATCTAAGCCAGCAGCCTGGAAGCTGTTCTGACTGCAGAACTATGATGAAATAGCAACAGAGGTATTTTGAGATGCTGAATCATCTGGGTTATTCATTTTTATTGGTGGCTAGTCCCCTTCCTCTGAAAATACTTAAACTTATAAAGGTAGCATGTATGTCTTCATTAATACAAGTGTAGACAGTGTTTGTAAACCCATTAGCCAAAGATAATTATTTGTTTTCTGCTTGAGTAGGTAAAATACATGTCACGTTTTGTAGTTTTTCTAGGTTTATTTCTTATGTCTGTCGCCATGAGGTCTTCCATGGTCAAACCTGAATCATATCAACCTGGAATGAATCCACAGCCTCTCATTTCCTGGGGAAATAAAAGCATAACATCTCCCCACATGTAATACATTTTTTACTTACATTTTGAGTTTAAGACATTTTTAAAATACATAAGTTGGCAAAAAAGTCCAGTGCCCAATGGTTTTAGCACAGAATTCTACCATAACTTCAAAGAAGAGATACTACCTATACTTCTCAAATTGTTCCACAAAATAGAAACATAAGGAACATTGGCAAACTCTTTCTATGAGGCTACAGTTACCCTGATACAGATCCGCATGAAGACTCAAACAAGAAAGAGAATTACAGACCAATCTCCCTCATGAATATTGATGCAAAAATACTCAATAAAATATTGGCAAATCGAATCCAAGAATACATCAAAAAAAGTCATCCACGATTATCAAATCACTTTCATTTCAGGATTGCAGGGATGGTTCAACATATGGAAATCTATCAATGTAATCCACTGTATGAACGAACTGAAAGAAAAAAAAAAGCTATACGATGGTCTCATTAGATGCTGAAAAAGCATTTGGCAAAACCAATACCCCTTCATGATAAAGGACTCAGAGAGATAAGGAATACAACAACATATCTAAACATAATAAAATCAATATACAGCAAGCAGACAGCCAATATCAAATTAAATAGAGAAAAATTCAAATAGATACCACTAAAATCAGAAACAAGACAAGGCTGTCCATCTTTCCCATATGTATTCAACACAGTTCTTGTAGTTCTAGCTAGAGCAATAAGACAACAAAAGAAGATCAAGGGGATAAAATGGGAAAGGGAGAAGGCAAACATTTGCTATTCACAGATGATATGATAGTATACATAAGCAACCCTGATAATTAGATGAGGGAACTCCTACATCTTCCCTAATGCAGCAGGATACAGTATAAACTCAAAAAATCAGTAACCCTCCTATATACAAATGATAAAGAAGCTGAGTAAGAAACCAGAGAAACATCACCATTTATAATAGCCACAAATAGTACAAAATATCTTGGGGTAATATTAACCAAAGAAGTGAAAGACCTGTTTAACAAGAACTTTAAATATTTGATGAAAGAAATTGAAGAACCAGAAAACAGAAAGATCTCCCATGTTCTTGGATAGGTGGGATCAACATAATAAAAACGGCACCCATACCAAAGCGATTTACAAATTCAATGCAATTCCCATCAAAATCACAATACAATTCTTCACAGACCTCAGAAGAACAATAATAAACATCATATGGAAAAACAAAAACCCAGTATAGCCAAAAGAATCCTATACAATAAAGGAACTTCCAGAGGTATTACATTCCTGACATAAGCTCTATTATAGAGCTACATTAATGAAAACAGGTTAGTATTAGCATAAAAACAGACAGGTTGAACAATGGAATTGAGTCAAAGACCTGGATATTAATCCACATACTTATGGAACCTGCTATTTTACAAAGAAGCCAAAAATTATACAATGGGGGAAAAAGGATCTTCAACAAATGGTTCTGGCTTAACTGGAAGTCAACATGTAGAAGAATGAAAATAGATCCATATCTATCCCCATGCACAAAACTCAAGTTCCAATGGATCAAAGACCTCAAAATAAAACCAGCCAAACTGAACCTGAGAGTAGAAAATGTGGGAAGTAGCCTTCAATGCATGGGCACAGGAGACCACCTCCTAAATATAACACCAACAGCACAGACAATTCTGAATTCCTTAGGAAACCAAAACATAGACATAGGGCAGGAATGGAGATACAAGGTCACGGAACATTGACCAGTACTCTGTAGGGGCTGACATCATCACAATTATTTTCTAATCAGTCAAGAAGGGAAGAGGTGGCTATTGGAATTCAACAGAAGATGCAACTGAGGTAGAATGACAGCAAGTTCAAGGGAACATGCTCAGAGCTTGTAACGGCGTAAACGAATGCAGACAGATTGTCAAAATATATACAGCTTTAATGGAGAAATAGACTTACAGAACCACCGTTCCCGCGGAGACCAGGAAAGCAGAAGCAGCGTCTGGGAGCATGCTTGCCAAATTTATAGGCTAACATTAGCCCGAGGCGAACACGCCCCCTAAGGGGCGGGGCTTATCCCTACCAGAGCTTGATATATTTGGACCCAAATTCTTATTTGCATTTAAGAGATATGAGCCCTTAGAGAGTTTTCTCATGTAATTGTCATAGGGACAATGTCACTTTTGAATTCCATGTTACAATGTCATGGTTGACTCTGTTTCTGTGTATCAGCATTTATATATACACACATAAATAGAGAGAACATGCACATCTAGTCCCTGGGGAGGACAAAAGAGGGCACTAGATCCACTATAACTGGAGATACAGATAGTTGTGAATTTCCATATTATGTGCCGGGAAACCAATGGGTCTTCTGAAATATCAACAAACCCAATTTTGCTCATAACCATGTTCTAGTCACCATTGTTGTTGACTCTTCAATAGTACCAGAGTTGTTGGGTAACTTTGCAAATCTTTCTGTGTCCCACCAGTCAGCACCCAAATCATGACTTTTGAAGACTAATTATTAGTTGTGGAAGCTTGTCCGATAGCTTAGGCTTGCTTCTAACTAGCTCTCATAACTTAACCCATATCTTCCCATCTGTGTGCCACCAATTATCCCATCACTGCTACCTCTCTTCTTGTATATCTTGCTTGTTCTCTGTTGCTCAGCATCTCTGCGCTTTTTCTTCCCAGTGGCCTCTCTGCCCCCAAAACCCTTTCTACATACTGGTTGGTCAGCTTTTTATTAAAACAATCCAAGTATCACATCTTCACGGTGTAAAAATGGTTATTTCAAACAAGTCACTTGCTCAGAGACTCCACAGCAGAGAAGGGAGGACTTGGATCGCACCAAGGTAGTTGAGGAAGGAAAAGGACTATGACTCTAACGTGGTCTCATGGAGTGTCAGGGCTCAGGGTTCCAGTAGTGAAAGAGGAATCAGAATGAGAACTTAAGTCCTTGACCCGTGCATTAGGTGACCAGGTTTTAACGCTTCTTCTCTAAGCTGCTCTTATCTCCCAGTTGCTCTAGAAAAGGGAACAGGTCACCACTCCTCCTCCAGTGGGTTGTTTCTTACTGCTCTGCTCCCAAGGGTCTCCCTGTAGTGCTCTTGTTGACAACACCCACTGGGAACAGAAATGGCCTTTTCCTAATCTCCTGGGAAATTTAAGAGAGGAGGCAGGGTCATAAAACCTCAGCATCTGGTCCCACTGTGAAGAGGTGAATATGTCTGAGTTTACCCTTATTAAGCAGGATTTTATGGGTAAAATTTTCAGGAGTCAGAGCTGGCCTGCTTTCAGAGGAAGTGAGAGATTCAGTCCCTCAAACTCTACAGCACCTTGGAATGTTTCTGGAGACTGAGCGTCCTAGTATCCCAACTCTCTGAAGTAATTGGTTTTGTTGGACTTCCTCAGAAGAGCCACTCAGTGAGACATTGCTTGGATTTACAATTGGTAAGATGGTCACTGGTGTTTAGCTTTGGGTGGTGTTTAGGCATCTGTGGGTCTAAAGATAATAATTAGTCAAGTCATCCATCTCCAGGTCTCTGTGCATACATCTCAAACTCCCCAGACCTCTCCCATCATTGTCTGCTCCTTTTTCCTCTTTTCTCACTGTTATGTCTTTGTTTCACTTTTTCTTTCCCTGTTTATTAATTTAATAAATTTTACAGACATTTTGTCTGTTTCAAATTGTGTTTAGAAATAAAAACTAGGGAATCCTGAGCTCAAAATCTCAAGTGAAGCAGAAAGCCATATCCATTACAGACTAGCGGTGGTCAGTGTCATTGAAGGAGCCTTTCCATGCACAGAGTTAACAGTTTGAAGTATTTTGTGGCCACAGAAATCATGATTTCATTTTTGTTTTTTGTTTGGGACGGGGTGTGAGTCTGTTGTAACCTAGCTTGCCATCAAACTCAAATATAGTTGAGTATTTCCTTGGACTCCTCATCCTCAACCTTCCAGATGCTGGCTTCCTAGGTTGGGGTTGCCATGTGTAGCTTTTTCTGGCTTGCAGCTCAGTTCTGATGTCTTTGTTTGGGATGTTGGACTCACAAAATAGGGCCAGCAGTCCTGGTGTGTCACTGTAAGCACAGTCAGCAAAGAATGGACTGGGAAACCATAACAGGCTGTGGATCACTACATGGTGTCTCATGCCACAGAAATCACACCTCAAATCCTCTTGTCTTGGATCCTTCTGCGTTTAGTATATCCCAGGGCCTCCCACATTCAGACAGGAGGGGAAATCTTATCAGGAGGACTGGCCTTTTGTCAGTCGTCCAGCTCTGTCCTGGGATTGCTCTGGCCTGTGCTGAGTCTCAATAATAGCAACTATATAGACAATTTGAAGACTTTGCCTTCTTCACCTCCACCTACAGAGCCTGTGTGCCTGAAATGGAGAAGGTTATGGAGAGTCAGACTCTGACATTACATCACCCAAACACCCACTTTCCCCATTTCCCCATGCTCTGTAATCTTAAACTAACTGCCCTCTCCAGGACTTAGGTGTGTGCCTATAATATACAGGTAAGAACACTTCCTTCAGTGAATTGTGATATTGAGCAAAAGTTACAGGAACTATGGTTGGAATATGCAAACTACTCAATAAAAGTTAGTTTACTTTTTATTAAAAAAGTTAGGAAATAACCCATACAGCAATGTTCTATCAGAAATAATTTTTTCTTAGTTGTGTGGGGACTCAGTTAACAGGAAAAGAAAGATTTGACCATGTTGATTGGCCTCAAAATTAATATCAGACTCCTCAAATTGTAACCAGCCAATGAATAAGAAATACAGGATGTATCCTACTTGGGTTAGGACAGGAGGTAATAGCATAACAAGGAAGGCTTCTGGGCTCAGCTGAGTCCTGCTGTGGCCCCAGTGTGGGCAACACAGTGCAGGTGGTGGTTCCCCCTTCATGATGAAGATAAGAAGCTAAGCGACTTCTTAACATACAAAAGGGGCAAAGGCATGCGGGATACCAGGAGAGCTTTCATGGAGATTTGTGAATGAGGGACAGGAGATGGAGGAGACAGCTGTTGTCTGAGATTTAGTGTCCACAGAGCAAGCAGGTTCAGAATGACCTGTACACCGGCCTCAAAGGACAGGACATAGGAGATCTTAATTGGTCCATATAGGACCAAAGTGAAATTAGGGAAAAAATTCTGAAACAGTCCAATGGAGAACGTGTTGATGCAGACAAAGGCCAGCACTGAGAAAGGGAAGTGAACAAGCTCCTGCACATATAAATGAAACAGTTTACAGTGATGCCTGCTATGAAAGAGAAAACCATATCTCCTATAGAATGTCTCTCTCTCTCTCTATATATATATATCAGTTACCCTCCAGAGCAGGCCACATCTCAGGAGTAGTGGGCCAACAAGAAACTGACTCCACATTTTTTTTTTTTGTTTTAGTATTTTTTGTTTTGATTTTCTCTTTTAGTATTTTTTTTTAATTTTTGTTGTTTGTTTTTCTTGAAAGAGAGAGTGGGAGAAAAGAGAATTTGAACGTTGGTGGGGAGGATCTGGGAGGAGTGGAAGGAGGAGAAGAATCTGATTAAAGTATATTATATGAAAATAATTATTTAAATTAAAATAAATAAGACTGTATTGAAGGGGGAAATTTAGAGGCATAGGTGCATGGAAACACTGATGCAGAAATGTCAGAAGAGATGACGGGCTCCTGACCTGGGGGGAAAGGAAGGACAGCGGTGAGGGTTATGAGCAGTAGACTGGTCAGGAGAGGGGATGGGGACAGGGAAAGAGAAGACTGAGGATGTCTAGGAGTCTCTTTCATATTTCTCCCATCAGAGCAATCCTGCTTTAACCATTGTCTTGCTGATTAACATATGAGTGGTAATCTAGATCAGACTATTTTGAGCAGTGTTAGAAATTTCCTTTATATATCTTTCCTTGCGCATATGTTTAAATGTACCTATGTGTTTACATTTTGTTTCAGAAATATAGTTGATATTTGTACTGCTGGGCAAAGCATTAAATGTGTAGAGTGTTAATAAACACAGCCAGGCACACACTAAAAGGATCATTTTAATTTACTCTTCAATTGGATCCAATTACTCTTGATAACTGTTATTGTAGCCAGGCAGGTAGGCATGTGGGGATGTGAGACTGTGAAGAGCAGGGTGGGTATTGGTGCTGTGCTGTTCTCGTGCAACTCCCAGAGAGCTGCCTTGTGACTTAAATATGATTACCTACTCCATTATAACGTCTGTTTTCATGTTTCTGCTTTTTCTAAGTCTTTGTATAAATTTTGAGTACTTGCTTTTTTTGTTATTCTCGTTTGTGGAAGGTTTTCTCCCCCAAGGAATGTGTCCTTTAAAGAAATCTGACTCTTGCTTACCCCAAGAGGATAAATATATTTATCATGCTTGATGATAAAAATTTGGTTGCAGCCAGACCATTGGCTGCATGCCTGTATTCCGAAAACTCAGGAAGCAGAGGTGGAGAGATCTCTTGAGTTTGAGGCTAATCTTTTCTATAAAGTTAGAGTATCATGACAGCCAGAGAAGAACCAAAGTAAAAAAAAAAAAAAAAACTTTGGTTTCTATAGATTCACCACTCAAACCCACAATACACCTGGAATGGATTCTCTGCATGCAGAGCAAGGTAAGAGTAAAAAGGAAGAAATAACCTATCTTTGCACATATCCACATGATCCATCAGCAATCCTTGGAAAGACAGTTGTGTCTCCAGTGCATTGCACACATGACCTTCTGTCATTACTCACAGGACAACATGTGTGAGGGCCTGTGTCTGACTGATGTTTTAGATGATATCTTAATCTATTTATTCTTGTTTTTCATGTATCTGTGGTGTGTGTGTGTGTGTGTGTGTGTGTGTGTGTGTGTGTGTGAGATCATAGACTGACAGGATCCTTCCTCAATTGCTCTCACCTTATTCATTGAGGGAGTGTCTTTGGTTGAACCCACTGTTCATCACTTCATCTAGTGTAGCTAGCTGCCTAATTCTGGGGATCCCCTGGCTCTGCCTTCCCAGAGGTGGAATGAGAGTGTGAAACTGCATATGACATACCATGTGTCACATTTGTTTCTAGAAGGTTGTGGGATGTTTTAGATGTTCATCTTAATCATGAGAAATGAGTGTCATTGGCCTTATTTGATAGATGAAGAGATTGAGGCATTGGGAGGTTCAGTAACTTGAGAAGATTCACAAATACTGAACAGTGTGCTCAGAACCCACACCCCAGCCTTCCTTTCCTTAATGAAAAAGTATTTTTAATTTTATGTATATAGGTATTTCCTAAATATATGTTCATGTACCATGTGTGGTCTTGCCTGTGGAAGTCAGAAGATGGAATCAGATCCCCTGGAACTGGAATCACACAGCTTTGAATTATCTGGTCCCCTTCAAAAGCAGTTAGTGCTCTTAACTTTTGAGACTTCTCTTCACTCCATATCTCCCATTTCTGCCTCTATAACTGTACATGTCAGGTGACACATAGATGAATGTGATTATCTTACAGCTTCTACCATGTGGATGATTCCAGGACAGAACCAAACTAGAGTTTCTGAATTCATCTTGCTTGGCTTCTGCAGCAACCCCACAACCAACAGCATCCTCTTCATTGTGTTCCTTCTCATCTACCTGAGCTCAGTCATAGGCAATGGGCTCATCATCATGCTGGCCTGCCTAGACTCACATCTGCACACTCCAATGTACTTCTTCCTCTGTATACTTGCCATGGTGGATATGGGCTATGTCACTACCACCATGCCCCAGATGTTGGTGCATCTTCTGGTTCACTCTAAAACCATCTCCTTTGCTAGATGCTGGATGCAGATGTATGTGTTTAGTGCCCTGGCTGCTACTGAGTGTACCTTGTTTGTTGTCATGGCTTATGACAGATATGTGGCCATTTGCCACCCACTTCACTATACTGTCATCCTCAACTGGGGACTGTGCCTATGGTTGACAGCTGTGTCTTATGCCTGTGGTTTCCTCTCTGCTTTGTTACATACATTCTTCACAATGAGTCTGCCATATTGTGGACCCAACAAAGTCAACCACTATTTCTGTGAAGGTCCTTCAGTGCGTAGCCTGGCTTGCATGGATACCCACTTCACTGAGATGGTGGACCAGATCTTGAATGTTCTTCTTGGTCTTGCTCCAATTTCCCTCATTGTGGCTTCCTATGTTCATATTGCCCAGGCAATTCTCAAGATCAAGTCCACCAAGGGACGATGCAAGGCGTTCTCTACCTGTGCCTCCCACCTGACTGTGGTCTCATTATTCTTTGGTCCATCCTCTTACAACTACTTGAGGCCCCACTCCAGCTACTCCTCTGAGCAAGACAAGCAAATAGCACTCTTTTACAATGCCTTCACAGCCTTGCTCAACCCCGTGGTCTACAGTCTGAGAAACAAGGACATCAAGAGGGCATTTATCAAAGTGATAGGACATGGTAAGGCGGACTGCTGAACAAGAATCTAGGAGAACCTGTCGTGGATCATTCGCTATTTAAGAAAAGGACAGTTTCCTTAATATATGTAACTGACCAGTGCATTTGAACCAACATTGTATTAAGTAACTGGGACAAACCACTGTGAGGCCAAGGTGGCTACCTTGATTGACAATCTACACTAAGGTATAACTCCAAATACATCAGTAATCTTACTGGATTATAGCAAAATAGATTCATCTGTTCCTCATATTTGCGGTTGTAGGTTGGGCATGACCTTCTATCCTTTCACATCCATACTGAAAGAAGAACATTATATCCAACATTTTGTACTAGAGCAGAAGGAAAGAAACAATGGACAAACTCGCAATGACTCAGCTTCTCAAGAGTGACCTGCTTCTCTGTCCACACATATTTTGGCCAAAGCATGGTGTTGTGGAGTATTGTTGTAACTAGGTGCTGATATGTGACTTTGGTTTATGCTATAGAATATTATTTTCACTGTGCAAAAGTGTGTTACATTGGTTTGTGCTGCGTCTCTTAAATGATGGAAGGAGGTGTTATACTTGCTTGTATTTCATTTGTTTAATTATGTAAAGATGTGTTACATTTGTTTTGCCTTGTTTACCGAAGGCACCTGATTGGTCTAATAAAAAGTTGATTGGTCAATTTAGGGCGTGGTGGCACACACCTTTAATTCCTGCACTTGGGAGGCAGAGGCAGGCAGATCTCTGTATGTTGAAGGTCAGCCAGGTCTACAAGAGAGCTAGTTCCAAGACAGGCACCAAAGCTACACAAATCCTGTCTCAAAAAAACAAAAAGCAAAACAAAACAAATTAGTTGAATGATTATTGAGAAGGCAGAAGAGGGAAAGGCAATGTTTGCAGGCAGAAAAAAAAAGAGTAGGAGGAGAAATTTAGAAATGAAAGATAAGAAGAGAAAAGAGAAGAGGGAGGAAGAGGGGTACACATGCAAGACAGAAGCCAGGCTGTCACCAGCTACCTGATACAAGACGCAGTGAAAATAAAGCATACAGAAGGAAAGAAAACTGAAAAGGCCTGAGGAAATGGTAGAAAGGGAGAAACAGGCTACTTTTAAGTTAAAAGAGGTAGCCAGAAATGAGCGTAAATGAATACGATCTCATACAATCAGAACTAATACGAAGTCTCTGTGTGATAATTTGGGAGCTGGTTGCTGACGCAAAGAAAAAGGCTGGTATAGTATTGTCCAACCTGAGCACAGGAGGTGGGAAGTTTTTTCATCTGAGAGAAGTAATACAAGGTCTTTTTCCATGGTCTGTTATGTTAACTCCTCTTCTTTGAAGGCAGCAAGTGACTGCTCAGATTATAAGAAAGACACATTGAATCTCTGTATCTATTTTAGGTGCACTGACACCTTAACGATATAGCCTTCTATTACTTGAACCAAAGCCTTCAAATAACCTTGTGAAATCAATCCCCTCCTATAACATGCACACACACACACATTACAGCTATTATATATTCAGACACATATCGAAAATATATAATTTGATAGGGAAAACGATTTTGTTTTGTTAACCATCCTTTTTTATTTGATGCTATCCATAATTTACTAAACATCCATGTAGTGGTCCATTAATGAAGTATTGTCATCTGGAAGCCAAATTAAGAAGTCCCTGCTTGTGAGAGCTGTGGATCTGCTGCCTTTTCTTCATGAAGTTCACCCTCCTCTCCTTAGGTCTCTGGGTCCTTCTGATACAGAATGGAACCTCTTGAGTTTTGCCTTTACTTCATGCTGACCTTTGGGTTGATCTCATGACCATTGTGAAACTGGCTCAGATCTGAGCATTTTTGGTTAGAGTAGAGGTACAGCCATTAGTTTGAACTCACACAATTAAGTATGTCATAGACATGGCAGATTCAGTCTCACCCAAGTGACAAGTGGCCAGGCCCTAGAGATAATACCACCATTCACTAAATGAGTGACATTTGTCAAATAACTCATGTCTTCTGGGTCACTTTTTGCTATCTGTTCAATGAGCAGGTAGGACCATACTTGGGAATCTCTTTATGCTGTAGTGATTTAAAACACCAGGAGCAGCCACGATGCCATATTATGTCTGCTTACCTTTCTGAGTCCTCATCTAGAAAGACAGAAGAACCAATAACAACATTGCTTCATGTTATTTTATTTTTCCTCTGTTGTTTTTCTTATACCAGATCCCAAATATGCTTTCTCTGAGACTTTGGGTTTTTTTTTCACATTTCCAAGTTCTGACCCACATGTGAGTATTTCTCTGCCATGTTGTTGGAATCCATGTTTAATACAAGTGATGTGTATGCCTTTCTCCCTTTTGAGCCCCTCCCTATGATTCCATAATAAAATCTCAGTGACTAAAAACAACAGGGCATGGTGTCTGTGTCATTCCATATGTGACACTCAGTGACTTCTGTCTTCTTCTCTCTGAATCTGTTTCCTTATACATCCTGGTGAAGAAGCTCTGCCTGGACTCGGCTGCCTCTTAGAGCTGATGAGGATCAACAATAGGAGTGAGGAGAGTTGGGGTCTTAGCTGTGGATCAAGGCTTAGCAACAGCACTGCAGGGGCTAAGGTGCTTCTGATTAGTTCTGATTGCCAATTACTAAGGTGTAAATGCACCCACGATGGCCAATGTCACGGTTGCAACACATGCCACTGATCAGCAGTTGAGATTACATGTCATTACACAGTATTTAACCAGCAAATGCATCACACTATACAACTGTTAGAACACAAAGCACAGGAAAATGGAGTTGCTCATCAGGATGTACAGAGTTCAGAGATTTTGTTGCCTTCACTCTTGAATGCTATGATGTGAACTCTAGACTTGAGCATTCTATTTACTCAGGCACTATACAGCTGAGCACATTCCTAGGCACTCTGGTTTTTTTCTGCAGTACAACTTATTTGTCATTTCATAATTAACCTTACTATTGACTGTGTTTAAGGAGCAGCTCACAGGAATTCCAACCCCTTATCAACCACTCTAGGAAGACTTTGTCATCCAGTCTTCTCCTTCTGAATCCTTAGGAAACCAAGACATAGAGAGAAGGCAGGAATGGAGATACAAGGTCAGGGAACATGGACCAGTACTCATTGTAGGGGCTGACATCATCACAATTATTTTCTAATCAGTCAAGAAGGGAAGAGGTGACTATTGGAATTCAACAGAAGATGCAACTGAGATAGAATGACAGCAAGTTCAAGGGAACATGCTCAGAGCTTGATATATTTGGACTCAAATTTTTATTTGTATCCAAGAGATATGAAGCCCTCTGAGAGTTTTCTCATTCCATTGTCCTGGAGATGTCACTCGTGAATTCCACGTTATAATGTCATGGTTAACTCTGTTTGCTTCTGTTTATCAGCATTTTGCATATATATATGAATGTATGAACATATATTCATACAGCACATGTATATCTGGTCCCTGGGGAAGTCAGAAGAGGGCACCAAGTCCTCTAAAACTGGAGATACAGATGGTTGTGAACTTCCATATTATATGCTGGGAACCAAACTGGGTGTTCTGAAATATCAACAAATCCAATTTGCTCATAACCATGCTCCAATCACCATTGTTATTTGACCCTTCATTAGCACCAGAGAGTTTGAGTAACTTTGCAAGTCATTCTGTGTCCCACCAGTCAGCACCCAAATTATGACACGAAGACAAATTATTAGTTATGAAAGCTTGCCCGATAGCTTAGGCTTGCTTCTAACTAGCTCTTATAACTTAACCCATATCTTTCCTTTTGTGTGCCGCCAATTATCCCATCACTGCTACCTCTCTTATTGCGTATATTGCTTGTTCTCTGTTTCTCAACATCTCTGCCCTTTTTCTTCCCAACGTCCTCTCTGTCCCCCAAATCCTTCATAGATACTGGATGGTCAGCTTGTTTTTTATAAAGCAATCCAAGTGACACGTCTTCACAGTGTAAAAATGGTTATTCCACAACAGATAACTTGCTCAGATATTACACAGCAGAGAAGGGAGGACTTTGATTGCACCGAGGTGGTTGACGAAGGAAGAGGACTGTGACTCAAACGTGGTCTCATTGAATGTCAGTGCTCACGGTTTGGGCAATAAAAGAAGAATCAGAAAGATAATTTAAGTCCTTGAACTGTCTATCAGGTGACCATGTTCCAGCACTTCTCCGAGCTGCTGTGATTCCCCAGCGATTTTAGAAGAGGGAACAGGTCACCACTCCTCCTCCCATGGGTTGTTTCCTCCTGCTCTGCTCCCAAGGGTGTCACTTTAGTGCTCTTACTGATAGCATCCAGGAATCATCTTTATAACACTAGTGGGAACAGAAATGGCCCTTTGCCTGTTCTCCTGTGGTTAAGAGAGGAGGCAGGGTCATAAAACTTCAGCATCTGTTCCCACTGTAAAGAGGTGAAGATGTCTGAGCTTACCTTTATCAAGAAAGATTTTTATGAGTAAAATTGTTAAGAGTCAAGGCTGGCCTACTTGCAGAGGAAGTGAAAGATTCAGTCCATTAAACTCTACAGCATCTTGGAATTTTTCTGGAGCTACTTCCTAGTATCCCAACTCTCTAAATTATTTGGCTTTATTGGACTTCCTCATATGAGCCACTCAGTAAGACATTCCTTGGATTTGCAAGAGGTAAGATGGTCACTGGTGTTTGGCCTGTGGGTGGAGTCCTGGCATTTGTGGGACTAGAAATAAGAATTAATCAAGCCATCCATCTGCAGGTCATCTGTGCATACATCTTAAATTTCCCAGACCTCTCTTATCATTGCCTGCCCTTTTTTCTTCTTTTTCTCCCTATTGTGTCTTTACTTATTTTTTCCTTCTCTGCTTATTAATTTAATAAATATTTACAGAGAATTTGTGTTTAGAAATAAAAACTATGGAGGTCTAAGCTCAAAATCTCAAGTAAAGCAGAAAGCCACATCCATTACAGAGCAGTGGTGATCAATGTCTTTTAAGGAAACTTCCCAGACAGAGAGTCACAGCTTGATGTACTTTGTGGGCAGAGAAATCATGATTCTGTTTTGATGGTTTTTTTTTTTTGGGAGGAGGTGTGAATCTGTTGTACCCTAGGTGGGCATCAAACTCAGTTATAGTTGTGTATTTCTTGGACTCTTCATCCTCAGTCTTCCAGATGCTGGCTTCCTAGATTTAGGCTACAATGTGTAGCATTCTCTGGCTTGGAACTCAATTCTAATGTCTTTGTTTGTGATTTTGTGTTCATAGAATTGGGCCAGCAATGCTGGTGTGTCACTGTAAGCAAAGTCAGAGGCCACTGGGCTGGGAAACCATAATAGACTGTGGATCAATACTTGGTGTCTCATGCCACAGAAACCACACCTCAAGTCGTCCTACATTCAGTATATCCCAGGGCCTCCCACATTCAGACAGGGTGGGAAATCTCATTGGGAGAACTGGTCTGTTGCCTGACTACCAACTCTGTCCTAGGAGGGCTCTGGACTGACTGAGTCTCATTAAGTTCAACTAGTTTGACAATGTGAAGACTTTGCCTTCTTCACCTCCCTCTTCAGTGCCTGTGTGCCAGAATCAGAGAAGGTGACAGAGAGTCAGACTCTGATATCACAGCACCCAAACACCCATTTCCCCCATTCCCTGTAATCTTGAATGAACTTCCCTCTCCAGGCCTTAGGTGTTCACCTATAACATATAGGTAAGAATAATTCCTTCAGTGAATTGTTATGTTAAGCAAAAATTAGGGAAACTATGGTTGGAATGTACAAACTACTCAATAAATGTTAGTTTATTGTTTTATTTAAAAAAAGCTTAGAAAATGACCCATGCAGCAATATTCTAACAGAGAAAATTTTTCCTTAATTGTGTGAGGACTCAGTTAACAGGAAAAGAAAGATTTGACCATGTTGTTTTGTCTCAAAATTGATATCAGGCCCCTCTAGGACACCTTAGATTGTAACCAGCCAATGAATAAGAAATACAGGATGTATCCTACTTGGGTTAGGACAGGAGGTAGTAGCATAACAGGGAATTCTTCCTGGCCTAGCTAAGTCCTGCTGTGGCCCCAGTGAGGGCAACACAGTACGGGTGGTGGTTCCCCCTTCATGATGAAGATAAGAAGCTAAGCGATTTCTTAACATATGAGAGAGGCAGAGGCATGTGGGATACCAGGAGAGCTTTCATGGAGATTTGTGAATGAGGGAGAGGAGATGGAGGAGACAGTTGTATGCTGAGGCTTAGTGTCCACAGAGCAAGCAGGTTAGGAATGATCTCTGCACCCTCCTCAAAGGACAGGGCATGGGAGATCTTAATTGGTCCAGATAGGACTAATGTGAAATTTCTGAAAAATTGCTGCTGCAACAGTTCCATGGAGAATGTGTTGATGCAGACAAAGAACCAGCACTGAGAAATGGAACTGAACAAACTCCTGCACCTAAAACTGAATCAGTTTGCAGTGATACCTACTATGAAAGGGAAAACCAGTTGTCTATAGAATGAATATATATATCCCTCTCGAGCAGGCCACATGCCAGGAGTAGTGGGCCAACAGGAAACTGACTCCACATTTGAGTTTTGTTTTGTTTTGGTTTGATTTTCTTTTTAATTAATTTTTAAATAGTGTTTGTTGTTTGTTTTCTTGAAGGAGAGAATGGGAGAAAAGAGAATTTGAAGTTGGGTGGAGAGGATCTGGGAGAAGTTGGAAGGGGGAAGAATATGATTGAATTATATTATATAAAAATAATTATTTAAGTTAAAATAAATAAGACTTATTGAGGGGGAAAATTTAGAGGCATAGGTTGTGGAGACACTAATGCAGAAATGTTGAGAGAGATGATGGGCTCCAGACATGGGTTGAAAGGAAGGACAGCTGTGAGGGTTCTGAGCACTCACTCTCCTGATCAGCATAGGACATAGGGACAGGGAAAGAGAAGACTGAGGATGTCTAGGAGTCTTGTTCATATTTCTCCCATCAGAGCAATCCCGCTTTAACCATTGTCTTGCTGATTAACATATGAGTGGTGATCTAGATCAGACTCTTTTGAGCAGTGTTAGGAAATTTCCTTTACCTGTCTTTCCTTGAGTATATGTTTATATATGACTATGTGTTCATATTTTGTTTTAGACATAAAGTTGGGATGTGTACTGCTGGGAAAAGCATTAAATGTGTAGAGTGTTAGTAAACACAGCCAGGCACACACTAAAAGGATCATTTTAATTTGCTCTTCAATTGGATCCAATCACTGTTGCCGATATTAGATAACTGTTATTGTAGCAACACTGGTGGGCATGTGGGGCTGTGAGACTGAGAAGAGAGGGAGGGCATTGGTGCTGTGCTGCTCTCGTTTAACTCCCAGAGAGCAATGGTGCTGAGAACCTCAGCCTCATCAGTGCTACCAGACAGCTGCCTTGTGACCTTTACATATGATTACCTACTCCACTGTAGCATTACGTTTCTGTTTTTTCTAAGTCTTTGCATAAACTTTTGAGTACTTGTTTTTGCATTATTCTAGCTTACAGAGGGTTTTTTTTTTTATCCAAGGGAAGTGTCCTTTAAAGAAATCTTACCTTTGCTTACCCTAAGAGGATAAATGTATTTATCATGCTTGATGTTAAAAATTTGGTTGCAGCCAGATGGTTGTGCTACGTGCCTGTATTCCCAGTACTCAGGAAGCAGAGGTGAGCAGATCTCTTGAGCTTGAGGGCAGCCTGATCTATAAAGTGAGTTCCAAGACAACCAGAGCTGTTACATAGAGAAACCCTGTCTTGAAGAACCAAAGTAAATAACAAATTTGTTTGCCATAGATTTACCACTCAACTCCACTGTACACCTGGAATGGATTGTTTGCATGTAGAGGGAGGCAACAGTTTAAAAAAAAAAGAAATAACTTATCTCCTCACAGATCCACACGATCCATCAGCATTCCCTGGGAAGACTATAGTGTCTTCAGTGCACTGCACACATGACCTTCTGTCATTACTCATAGGACGACATGTGTGAGGGCCTGAGTCTGACTGATGTTTTTTTCTGCTATCTCCATTTGTTCGTTTATTTTCTATTTTGCATGTACCCATGTGTGTGTGTGTGTGTGTGTGTGTGTGTGTGTGTGTGTGTGTGGTGTATGGTGTGGTTGTAGACTGATAGGATCCTTCCTCAATTGCTCTCACCTTTTTCACTGAGACAGAGTCTCTTAGTTGAACTCAGTGCAGATCATTTCACCTAGTGTAGCTTAGTGTAGCCCTCTTGTTCTGTCTCTGCCTTCCCAAAAATGAAATAAGAGTGTGAGACTGCATACAACATATCATGTGTTCCATGTTATTTAGAGGAGTTCTGTGAGATGTGTTAGATGTCCATCATAATCCTGATGTGTCCCATCATAGTTTATGAGTGTCATCAGCCTTATTTGATAGATGAAGAGACAGAGGCATTGGGAGGTTCAGTAGCCTGAGAAGATTCACAGAAACTGAACAGTGTACTCAGAACCCACATGCTAGCCTTTCTTTTCTTTTCTTTTTTTTTCATTTATTTATTTATTTATTTATTAAAGATTTCTGTCTCTTCCCCACCGCTGCCTCCCCTTTCCCTCCCCCTCCCCCAATCAAGTCCCCCTCCCTTGTCAGCCCAAAGAGCAATCAGGGTTCCCTGCCCTGTGGGAAATCCAAGGACCACCTACCTCCATCCAGGTCTAGTAAGGTTAGCATCCACGAAACTGCCTAGGCTCCCACGAAACCAATAGGTACAGTAGGATCAAAAACCCATTGCCATTGTTCTTGAGGTCTCAGTAGTCCTCATTGTCCACTATGTTCAGCGAGACCAGTTTTAACCCGGGCTTTTTCAGACCCAGGCCAGCTGGCCTTGGTGGGTTCCCGATAGAACATCCCCCTTGTCTCAGTGTGTGGGTGCACTTCTCGCGGTCCTGAGTTCCTTGCTTGTGCTCTCTCTCCTTCTGCTCCTGATTTGGACCTTGAGATTTCAGTCCGGTGCTCCATTGTGGGTCTCTGTCTCTGTCTCCTTTCATCGCCTGATGAAGGTTAATATTCAGGAGGAAGCCTATATGATTTTCTTTGGGTTCTCCTTCTTATTTAGCTTCTCTAAGAACCCGAATTATAGGCTCAATGTCCTTTATTTATGGCTAGAAACCAAATATGAGTGAGTACATCCCATGTTCCTCTTTTTGGGTCTGGCTTACCTCACTCAGGATGGTGTTTTCTATTTCCATCCATTTGCCTGCAAACTTCAAGAAGTCCTTGTTTTTTACTGCTGAGTAGTACTCTAATATGTATATATTCCATATTTTCTTCATCCATTCTTCAATTGAAGGGCATCTAGGTTGTTTCCAGGTTCTGGCTATTACAAACAATGCTGCTATGAACATAGTAGAGCATATACTTTTGTTGTGTGATAAGGCCTCTCTTGGGTATATTCCCAAGAGTGGTATTGCTGGGTCCATGGGTAGGTTGATCCCGAATTTCCTGAGAAACCTCCACACTGCTTTCCAGAGTGGTTGCACAAGTTTGCATTCCCACCAGCAATGGATGAGTGTACCCCTTTCTCCACAACCTCTCCAGCAAAGGCTATCATTGGTGTTTTTGATTTTAGCCATTCTGACAGGTGTAAGATGGTATCTTAAAGTTGTCTTGATTTGCATTTCCCTGATCGCTAAGGAAGTTGAGCATGACCTTAAGTGTCTTTTGGCCATTTGAACTTCTTCTGTTGAGAGATCTCTGTTCAACTCAGTGCCCCATTTTATAATTGGGTTGATTAGCCTTTTACGGTCTAGTTTCTTGAGTTCTTTATATATTTTGGAGATCAGACCTTTGTCAGTTGAGGGGTTGGTGAAGATCTTCTCCCAGTCAGTGGGTTGCCTTTCTGTCTTAGCAACAGTGTCCTTTGCTTTACAGAAGCTTCTCAGTCTCAGGAGGTCCCATTTATTCAATGAGGCCTTTAGTGTCTGTGCTGCTGGGGTTATACGTAGGAAGTGGTCTCCTGTGCCCACGTGTTGTAGAGTACTTCCCACTTTCTCTTCAATCAGGTTCAGTGTGTTTGGACTGATATTGAGGTCTTTAATCCACTTGGACTTGAGTTTTGTGCATGGTGATAGATATGGGTCTATTTTCATTCTTCTACAGATTGACATCCAGTTTTGCCAGCACAATTTGTTGAAGATGCTCTCTTTTTTCCATTGTATACTTTTAGCTCCTTTATCGAAAATCAGGTGTTCATAGGTTTGTGGGTTAAAGTCAGGGTCTTCTATTCGATTCCATTGGTCGACTTCTCTGTTTTTATGCCAATACCAAGCTGTTTTCAATACTGTAGCTCTGTAATAGAGTTTGAAGTCAGGGATGGTAATGCCTCCAGACGTTCCTTTATTGTATAAGATTGTTTTGGCTATCCTGGGTTTTTTGTTTTTCCATATAAAGTTGATTATTGTCTTCTCCAGATCTGTGAAGAATTTTGATGGGATTTTGATGGGGATTGCATTGAATCTATAGATTGCTTTTGGTAGAATTGCCATTTTTACTATGTTGATCCTCCCAATCCAAGAGCAAGGGAGATCCTTCCATTTTCTGGTGTCCTCTTCTATTTCTTTCTTCAAAGACTTAAAGTTCTTGTCAAATAGATCTTTCACTTCCTTGGTCAGGGTTACCCCAAGATATTTTATGCTCTTTGTGGCTATCGTGAAAGGTGATGCTTCTGTGATTTCCCTCTCTGTTTCCTTATCCTTAGTATATAGGAAGGCAACTGATTTTTTGGAGTTGATCTTGTATCCAGCCACGCTACTAAAGGTGTTTATCAGCTGTAGGAGTTCTTTGGTAGAGTTTTTGGGGTCGCTTATGTACACTATCATATCATCTGCAAATAACGAAAGCTTAACTTCTTCCTTTCCAATACGAATCCCCTTGATCACCTTATGTTGTCTTATTGCTATTGCTAGAACTTCAAGCACTATATTGAAGAGGTATGGAGAGAGTGGACATCCTTGTCTTGTTCCTGATTTTAGTGGGATGGCTTTGAGTTTTTCTCCATTTAATTTAATGTTAGCTGTCGGTTTGCTGTAGATAGCTTTTATTATATTTAGGTATGACCCTTGTATCCCTATTCTCTCCAAGACCTTTATCATAAAGGGGTGTTGAATTTTGTCGAATGCTTTTTCAGCATCTAATGAAATGATCATATGGTTTTTTTCTTTCAGTCTATTTATATGGTGGATTACATTGATAGATTTGCGTATGTTGAACCAGCCCTGCATCTCTGGGATGACGCCTACTTGATCATAATGGATAATTTTTCTGATGTGTTCTTGAATTCGGTTTGCCAGTATTTTATTGAGAATTTTTGCGTCGATATTCATGAGTGAGAGAGGCCTGTAATTCTCTTTCTTGGTTGGGTCTTTGTGTGGGTTTTGGTATCAGGGTAACTGTAGCTTCATAAAAGGAATTTGGCAATGACTTTTCTGTTTCTATATTGTGAAATATGTTAAGGAGTATTAGCCTTTCTTTTCTTAATTAAAAAGTATTTCTTTAATTTTATGTGTATAGATATTTGCCTATATACTTGTTTGTGCAACATGTGTGTGTCTTGCCAGTGGAGGTCAGTGAATGGAATCAGATTCCTTGGAACTGGAGTCACACACACAGCTCTGAGCGTTCTGATCCGCTTCAACAGCAATCAGTGCTCTTAACTTTTGAGTCATCTCACCAGCCTGTATCTCCTTTTTCTGCCTCTACAGCTGGCATGTATCTGGTGACACACAGATGAATGTGATTCTCTTAAAGCCTCCACCATGTGGATGATTCCAGGGCAGAACCGGAGCTGGGTTTCTGAGTTCATCCTGCTTGGCTTCTCCAGTGACCCCCAAACCAACAGCATCCTCTTCATTGTGTTCCTGTTCATCTACCTGAGCTCAGTCATGGGCAATGGACTCATCATCCTGCTGATCTGCCTGGACACACATCTGCACACTCCCATGTACTTCTTCCTCTGCATACTCGCCATGTTGGATATGAGCTATGTCACTACCACCATGCCCCAGATGTTAGTGCACCTTCTTGCTCATTCTCAGACCATCTCCTTTGCTGGCTGCTGGCTCCAGATGTATGTGTTTAGTGCTTTGTGTATGGTGGAGGCCACCTTCTATGCTGTGATGGCTTATGACAGATATGTGGCCATTTGCCACCCTCTGCGTTATACTGTAATACTCAACTGGGCCGTGTGCATATGGTTGGCAGCTGGGTCTTGTGCCTGTGGTTTTCTCTTTTCTTTGTTGCATACTTACTTCACGATGAGTCTGCCATATTGTGGGTCCAACAAGGTCAACCACTATTTCTGTGAAAGTCCTGCAGTGCGTAGCCTGGCTTGCATGGATACCCACATCATTGAGATGGTGGACCAGATCTTGAATGTTTTTATGGGTCTTACCCCAATTTCACTCATTGTGGCTTCCTACGTCCATATTGCCAAGGCAATTCTCAAGATCAAGTCCAACCAAGCACGTTGCAAGTCTTTCTCTACCTGTGCCTCCCACCTGACTGTGGTCTTTTTATTCTATGGTCCATCCTCTTACATCTACTTGAAGCCCAACTCCAGCTACTCCCCTGAGCAAGACAAGAAAATAGCACTCTTTTACAATGCCTTCACAGCCTTGCTCAACCCCGTGGTCTACAGTCTGAGAAACAAAGACATCAAGAGGGCGTTTCTCAAGGTGATAGGGCATAGTAAGGCAGGCTGATGAATCAGGATCTAGGAGAGCCTGGAGTGGATCATTCACTATTTAAGAAAAGGACAGTTTATTTATTGTGTGTAACTAACCAGTGCATTTGAACCAACATTGCACTTTTTAATTGGGACAAACCAAGGTGGCTGCCTTGATTGGTATACAAAGGTATAATTCCAAACACATCAGTAATCTTACTGGATTATAGCATAATAGATTCATCTGTTTCTCATATTTGTGGATGTAGGTTGGGAATGACCTTCTGTCCTCTCCCATCCATCCTGAAGTAGAAACCTTATACCCAACATGTCATACCAGAGCAGAAGAAAAAGCACGATTAACAAACTCGCAATAACTCAGGTTTTCAAGAGTGACCTGCTCCTCTGTGCACACATTTTTTTTTGGCCAAGGCAATTAGCATGGTGTTGTGGAATATTGTTTTAACTGGGTAAGATGCAGTACTTTTGTTAATTCTGTAGAACATGTTTTAACTGTGTAAAGGTGTGTTAATTTGTTTCTGATGTATTTCCTAAATGATGTTATGATGTGTTACACTTGTTTATCCGGCATTTGTTTAATTATGTAAAGATGTGTTGCTGTTTTACCTCGCCTGCCTTAGGCACCTGATTATTCAAATAAAAAGTTGAATGGCCAATAGCAAGGCAGAAAAGGGAAAGGCAAGCTTTGCATGCAGAAATAATAAGTAGGAGGAGAGATTTAGGAATGAAAGACAAGAAGAGGAAAGAGGGAAAGAAGAAAAAAGAGAAAAAAGAAGAGGAAAGAGAACAAGGAAGAAGAGGGGGTATACATACAAGAGTAGAAGCTAGGCTGCCACCAGCTAGCTGATACAAGAAAAAGTGAATCTTAAATATACAGAAGGAATGAAAACTAAAAAGGCCTGAGAAAAATAGTAGATAAAGAAGAGAAACAGGCTAATTTAAGTTAAAAGAACTAGCTAGAAATGAGCATAAACTAACCAAGCAATCAGAACTAATATGAAGTCTCTGTGTGATGATTTGGGTGCTGGTTGCTGACCCCCCCCCCCCGAAAAAAAGCTTAGTACAGTATGCTAACCTGAGAACAGGAGGTAGAAAGTTTTTTGTCTAGAGAGAATTAATACAAGGTCTTTTGCCATGGTCTATTGTGTTGGTTCCTGTACTTTGAAGGCAGCAAGTGATGTACATTATGTAATTGATATAATTCCAAGAAAACAATAGCAGAACCTATAAACCACCCAAAAACATGCTGAGAACAACATGGTAGTACAGACAGCAGAGGCTGAGGCACTCTATTCTAAGTAGCACAGCAGGTGTTGTCAGGACAGAAATGAGCTGATAGTTTGTGGAATAGAACCTATGTTGATGGAGACTGCTCATTCATTTCCTGGATGCCCAGTCCTGAAAAATCACACAGAAACTATATTAGTTACAACACTTTTTGGCCAATAGCTTAGGTGTATTTCTAGATAGCTCTTACATTTTAAATTAACCCATTTTACCATGAGATAGTGTCCTACCAGTAGGGTTCCAACATCCCTCTCCTTAGGCAGCTACATGGTATCTCTCTGACTCTGCCTACTTTCTCTACTTCTCTCTCCCTCCCTCTCTTTCTCTGTCTTTCTCTATCTTTGTTCTGATTTCCTACCTGGCCTTACTCTGTTAAGTCATTGACCCAAATAGCTTCATTCATCAATGAATAAATGCAACACATATACAGAAGGACATCCCACATCATCTCCCCTTTTCAGTCTAATTAAAATGGAAGGTTTTAAATTTAACATAGTAAAATTACATATAATAACACAGGTATCAAACAAGAATTACATTTGCAATATTTAGTTTATTCATATGTGACAAAAATATGGAAAATATTCTATCATCTATTTTATCTTTGTGAGCCTAAAGTTTTGTACCTAATTTATCCTCTATCATAACTAAGTAAAATTATAATTATCACTATCTTCTTCAATGCCATCAAAGACTCCAGAAAGGTATAAAATTACCTAAGTAATCAAGAAGCACATTGTAAGCAACTTCCAAAACTTTAGAATTGACAGAGACATCTTGCTGCCAGGGCAGTCACCCAATGTTTCTCTGCAACTTTGGGGCATTCATCTTTAGCTACAGGACTTAGTATCTGGCAAACATTTCCATGAAGCAGGAAATTTGGAAGACAGCTTAACCTATATTAACAGTTTGTCAGTCACTTTATTCTGTATCCTCCAGAATGTCTGGCAGACTCTTTCATGAGTCAGGAACTCTGAAAGAACATCCCATCTTTTGGAAAGTTTAGCAGCTATTTTTCTGTGGGTCCTGCACATCCATTTCATACAGCACACTAAAAGCAGTCCAAGCAAAAGAAGTTTCTTGCCCAAATGACTAGTCTTTTCACATTGAAAGCAAATTCTCATAACGAGTTTCTTCAAAACCCATCAACCACTCTGAAGTAATTGATGCTACCAGAAGTGGACATGCCTCACTGTCAAGAAAAGTCTAAGTGTTCAAATATATGAGCCTGTGGAACCATTGTTAGTCAGACAACCACAGGCCTCTTTAGGGACACTCACACTTTCCAATGAACTTGAGGACCCATTTGGCAATTTCAAAAGACTGACTGCTAAAATTATAAGAGAGAAACACTGAATCCGTGTATCTATTTAGGGTGTACTGACACGTCAATGATATAATCTTCTATTACATGAATCATCATCTTCAAATGACTTCGTGAAATTAATCACCTCCATAAAACACACACATACATACATTAAAGCTATTATTTATTTAGATACATATAGAAAAGTATATATTTTTGATAGAGAAAAATGTTTCTGTTTTGTTTTACCATCCTTTTTTTTTTTTTTTGATGCTACCCATAATTAAATGAACAGCCATGTAGTGCTCCATTAATGAGGCATTGACATCTGGGGGCCAGTTAAGGCATCCCTGTTGTGAGAGTTGTGGATCTGCTTTCTTCTCCTCTCCTTAGGTATGTGGGTCCTTCTGGTGCAGAATGGAACCTCTTGAGTTTTACCTTTACCTCATGCTGACCTCTGGGTTGGTCTCATGACCATTGTGAAATTGGCTCAGCTCTGAGCAGCAGAAGCAATTTTGGTTACAGCAGAGGTACAATCAATAGCTTGAACTCACACAATTAAGCATACCATAGACATGGTATATTCAGCCTCACCAAGTGGTAAGTGGCCAGGCCCTAGAAATAGTTCTACCGTTCACTAAATGAGTGACATTTGTCAAATAACTCATGTCTTCTGGGTCATTTTTTACCATCTGTGAAATGGGCAGGTAGGGCCATGCTTG
Source organism: Alexandromys fortis (assembly GCF_014885135.2). Classification (NCBI taxonomy): domain Eukaryota; kingdom Metazoa; phylum Chordata; class Mammalia; order Rodentia; family Cricetidae; genus Alexandromys; species Alexandromys fortis. Next base: position 4,309,837 of record NW_026068004.1, read on the forward strand.
GGAATCTCTTAGTGGTGCAGTCTTTTAAATCACCGTGAGGCCATGTTAAGTCTGCTTACCTTTCTGAGTCTTCACTCAGAAAGACAGAAAACCAACAATAACATTTTTTCATTTTATTTTATTTTTCCTCTGACTTTTTTTTTTTTTTTTTTTTTTTTTTTTTTTTTTNTTTTTTTTTTTTTTTTTTTTTTTTTTTTTTTTTTTTTTTTTTTTTTTTTTTTTTTGCCAGATCCCAAATATGTGTTCTGTGAGGTTTGGGTTTTTTTTTTTTTTCACATTTCCAATTTCTGTCTCCACATGTGACTATTTCTCTGCCGTGTTGTAGAAATCCATGTTTAATACAAATGTTGCATGTGTCTTTCTCCTTTTAGAGTTCCTCCCTATGATTCCATAATAAAATCTCAGTGTCTAAAACCAACAGAGCATGGTGGCTGTGTCATTTTATACGTGATACTCAATGACTTTTGTCTTTTGGGGGGGGATCTGTTTATTTATTAATCAAAGTGGAGAAAAATCTAGGCTGGGCTTGATTGCCTCTCAGAGATGATGAGAATCAACAACAGGAGTGAGGAGAGTTGGGGTCAGAGCTGTGGAACAAGGCTTAGCAACAGCACTGCAGGGGCCAAGGTGCTTCTGATTAGTGCTGATTGCCAGCTACTAAGGTGTAAATACACCCATGAAAGCCAGTGTCATGATTGCAATGCATGCCACTGAGCAGAGTTGAGATTATAAATCATTATACAGTGTTTCAACCAGCAAAGGTATCACACTAAACAACTACTAGAACACAGAGCACAGGGAAATGGGGTTGCTCCTAAAGACGTGTAGAGTTCAGAGCTTATGTTGCCTTTAAAATGCCATGATTCCAACTCTAGCCTCAGATGTTGCCTTTACTCAGGTGCTCTACAGCTGAGCCACATTCTTAGGCGCTCTGTCTCTGTTTCCAATACAATTTATTTGTCATTTCATGATTAGCCTTTACTATTGGCTGTGTTTAAGTAGTAGCTCACAGGAATTCTAACCCCTTATCAATAAATCGTGCTCAACAGGAATACTTTATAGTCCAGTCTTCTCCTTTTGAACACTTAAGAAACCAAGACACTGACAGCAAGCAGGGATGGAGATTCCAAGTCAGGGAACACTGGACAGAACTTGTAGCAGGGTGGTTATTATTCCTTTAAAAACGGCGGCGGGGTGGGCGCGGGCGTGTGGACGAACACAGGATAGACGGGACACGCGCAAAGGAAGGACAAGACACGCGGTTCCCACGTGGGTGTGTTTAATGGGGAGAGGGGAACACGATAAGGGCGGGACGTGCAGACACACAAGGGTAAAGGGAAAAGGACCAAGGGAGCAAGAGAGAGAAACCTCGTGGAGCGCTCGCTTTTAACTGGGGGCGCAAGGTTATCTGGGAGTAATGGTCTTCACCTGGGCGCGGCCAGCGCGCACGCAGGTGATCCAGGAGAAGTCTGGGAGCTGTAGTTTCCAAGGGAATAACATTCCAACCTTTTTAGTTTATTAAAAAAAATTAAAATTGGGGGGGTCTTTAGGGAATGGG
>NW_026068004.1:4315932-4319434 GCF_014885135.2 Alexandromys fortis
TTGGAGCAAAGACGGACAAGTTTATCCATTTTAATGGACGGAATGAGGGCGTGGGGTTTTAGAGACTCCAGGAGTTGACCCAGAGGTGAACCAGGAGGAATTGTCTTGGACTGCTTTGACCCCATGGCGAGATATTGGCACCGACAGCCAGAGGCACGCAGAGGTGCCAAGAATACGGCAAGTTCCGGATATTGGCGTCCCAAGTAACCGGAAGGCCGTGGATGGGGCAGACTAACCGTCCCGGAACCTGGCAACCGACAGGGAAGAAACCCGGCCGGGAGGGGCCGCGGTAAGTGGCCCGACCTCGGCAACCGACGGGAATCAAACCTGGCCAGGTGGGGACAATTACGCCGACGGTAAAGAGAAAGAGAGGAAGGAAGGAAGACAGAAGGAAAAAAAGAGGGGGCCAGGGCACCGACCCTGGCGAGAATCGTCTGAGAGTACCAAACTCTCAGTGGCTTTGTCGGAACCAAATCCACCAGGAGAAGGGAGGGGGGGGCACCGGGAAGGCAATTCCAACCCGGATTAGTCAGGGGAAGCCGGCCGGACGTCCCTAGGCGTACCAAGGAGGGAAAAGCCCGCGGGGGAAACTCACGAATCAGTTGGAGATGGCCGTAGAGGGTGGTGGTGGTTGCTGGTCCCGGTTCTGACTTTGTGTCCGGCGTGAGGTCCCGGACCCCGGGAGGCGCCAGAGGCCCGGAGCCCGGACCTCGGGTGGAGAATCCGGCATGAAGTAGTCCCCGAGTCGACGGCACCAGAGATTACTACTGGAATTCCACAGAAGAGGCAACTGAGACAGTATAACAGCAAGATCAAGAGAACATAATCAGGAGCTTGATATGTTTGGACCCAAATTTTTACTTGCATCTAAAGGCAGGAGTCCCTCAGAGAGTTTTCTCACTGCACTGTCATGGAGATGTCACTGCTGACTTCCATGCTGCTAGGTCATGGTTGACTGTTTTTAATTGTTTTTTTTAAGTGTATCAGCATTTTACCTATACATACATTCATACATACATACATATGTATAGCACAGGTATTCCTGGTCCCTAGGGAGGTCAGAAGAGGGTACTAGATCCTCTAGAATTGGAAATATAGATGATTTGAACTGCCATGTCTGTGCTAGGAACCCAACTTAATGTTCTGCAAGATTAGCAAATCCTGTTTTTCTCATAAGCATCCTCCAGCCCCCATTCTTGTTATCTCTTCATTAGCACCAGGGGTTCTGGGTAACTTGCCCAGATATTACACAGCAGAGAAAGGAGGACTATGACTGCCCCAACGTCGTTGAGGAAGGAGAGGAGTGTGACTTACACATAATCTCATTGAGTATCAGGGCTCGGGTTTTGAGAAGTAAAAGAGGAATCAGAATGAGAACTTGAGTCCTTGACCTGTGTATCAGGTGACCAGGTCCCAGCTCCTCTTCTCTGAACTGCTCTTATTCCACCAATTAGTCTAGAAAAGGGAACAGTTCACCACTCCTACCTCTGTGAATTGCTGCCCTCTGCTCTGCCACCCAAGGGTCTCCCTGTAGTGCTCTTGTTGACAGCATCTAGGGACGTCCTAGCATCCCTACTGGGAACAGAAATGGCCCTTTCCCAGCTCTCCTAGGAAAGCTCAGAGTGGAGGCAGTGTCATAAAACCTCAGGAGCTGGTCCCACTGGTAAGAGATGAAGAGGTCTGAGTTCGCCTTTATTAAGAAGGATTTTATGGGTAAAGTCTTCAGGAGCCAGGGCTGGCCTAATTTCAGAGAAAAAGAGAGATCCAGTCCCTCACACTCTACAGCACCTTGGAATTTCTCTGGAGATTGAGCTGCCTATCACTCTGGACTCGGTTGCTTTATGGGGTTTCTCATAACAACAAGAAACTGCCACTCAGTGACAATCCCTGGATTTACAAGTGGTAAGGTGACCACTAATGTTTTTCTCATGGCTAGAGATAATAATTAGTCAAGGCATACATCTCCAGGTACTCTGTGCATAATCTCAAACTCCCCAGACCTGTTTCCTAGTTGGCTGTTCTTCTTCGGTCTTTTTCTCAGCCTTGTATCCTTACTTCCTTCTCTTTTCCTCCAATTTTTAATTTAATAAATATTTACAGATTGTTTGTTGTTTTAAATCTTGTTGAGACATAAAAGTCTGGAGACCTGAACTCAAAGATCTCAAGTAAAGCAGAAAGTCATATACCTGAGAGAGCAGTGAAGGTCAATGTCTTGAAAAAGACATCACAACACAGAGACACAGCTTCATGCACTTTGTGGGCAGAGAAATCATATTTTTTGTTTTGTTTTATTTTGTTTTGGGAAGGGGAATGGTTAGTCTGCTGTAGCTTAGCTTAGTTTAATCTTGCTGTATAGTCAAGTGTATCCTAGAACCCCTGATCTTATACCATCAAGATTCAGGCTTTGTAGGTTGATACTAATACATATAGTTTTTTGGTGAGGGTTGCCTACAACGCCCTCCTGATATCTTTATCTGTGAATCCTAGGTTCATAGAATTGGATCATCACCCTGCTGTAACACTGTAAGCAAAATCAAATACCACCGGGCTAGGAAACCGTAACAGGCTATGGGCGACTAAATTGTTTCCCCATGTCATAGTAATTATGCCTCAAATCCTGTTTCCCTGGATCCTTTACTTTCAGTACAGCTCAGAGCCTCCCACATTCAGACAGAGGGAAAATCGCTTCAGGAAAGCTGATCTATAGCTAGCTGTCCAACTCTGTCCTAGGAGGACTCTGGCCTGTGCTGAATCTCAATAAGCTCAACTTGATGGGCCATGGACTTGATCTTCTTCACCTCCCCACTTCAGAGCCTGTGAGTGAGAAGCAGAGAAGGTGAGTGAGAGGCAGGGGCTGATGTCACACCCCTAAACTAACACTTCCACCATGCTGAGCTTGCAATCTGAAACAGCCTGCTCCAATCCTTAGGATTTCACATATAACACACAGGTAAAAACGCTTCCTTAAGAGAACTGCTGTGTTGTTAAACTAAAGTTAGTTGATCATTGGATGGAATAGATAAATTATCTAAACTAGGTATTAGTTTATTTTATTATTAGAAAGGTTAGGAAATCCCCCATATAGCCACAGTCCATCAGAGATAATTTCTCCTTGGCTGTGTGGGGTTTCAGTTAACAAGAGAGAAATAATGGGTTTGTCCAAGTGTTTTTGTTATAAAACTGATGTAAGAACCCACCCCACCCTGCCTAGGATTCTTCAGATTGCAACCACCCAGTGAGCAAGAAATGCAGGTTGTATCTTACCTGTGTTAGGGTGGAGGATGTAGCACAACAGGGAAGGCTTCCTGGATTAGCTGAGTCCTGCTGTGGTCATCAATTAGGCAACACAGTGGGCATGGTAGTACCCCCTCCAGAAGCTAGGGACTTCTTAATGTATGAGAGAGACAGAGGCATGCAGAATACCAGGAGACCATGCATGGGGATTTGTGTGTGTGTGTGTGTGGAGAGAGAGAGAGAGAGAGAGAGAGAGGGGGGGGGGGGT
>NW_026068004.1:4319801-4328290 GCF_014885135.2 Alexandromys fortis
AATAATAATAATAATAATAATAATAATAATAATTTAATTGCAGTTGATTCCTATCAGGAATGAACAATCAGTTTTCTTATATAGCATGTCACTGTGCATACCAGTTACAGTCTATGACTGGACACATGCTCAGGATTAGTTTGCCAACAGGAGATTGACTCCATAGATGTGGTAGATTTTTTTCTTTCTTTTAGTTTATTTTTTTAATTTCTGTAGATTGTTTTGTTTTGTCTTAAAGAAAAGTATGAGAGGTTAAAAAAACAAAGTTGGGTGGAGCGAGTCTGGGAGAAGTTGGGGGAAAGGAAGGATATGATTCAAGTATATTATATGAAAATAAATTTTAAAAATTCAAAAAAGAAAAGACTGTATTGAGGAGGAATATTAAAAGGCAAGGGGCACATGGATGCTGATGCAGAGATGCTGATGCACAAATGCTGGGAGAGATGATGGGCTCCTGACTGGGTTGAAAGGAAGGACAGCTGTGAGGGTTATGAGCAGTAGACTGGTCAGGAGAGGGGATGGGGACAGGGAAAGAGAAGACTGAGGATGTCTAGGAGTCTCTTTCATGTTTCTACTCCCATCAGAGCAATTCCTGCCTTAACCATTGCCTTGCTGGTTAGCATGAGTGGTGACTATTTTGGGCAGTGTTAGGAAATTTCCTTTACATGTCTTTCCTTGAGCATGTGTTTGTAGGGATCTTTGTGTTTACATATTGTTTCAGAAATATGGTTTAAATTTGTATTGCTAGGCAATGCATCAACAGTGTTCAACATTAGGGAACACAGCCAGGCACACAGTAAAGGGATCATTTTAATTCACTCTCCCACTGGATCCAGTTACATTGTCAACACTAGATTCTGTCATTGTAGCCAGGCTGGCAGGAGTGTGGTGATGGGAGACTGAGAAGAGGAGGTGGGCGTTGGTGCTGTGCTGATCTTTTGTAGTTTCCCGATGTAATGATGCTGAGAACCTCAGCCTCCTCAGTGCTCACTGGACAGCTGCCTGTGAAATGCCCTTGAGATGTGGTTCACTGTTCTATGGGAGCATCTGCTGTTACGTTTATGTTTTTCTAATTCTCTCTATAAGTATTTTGAGTACCATTGCTTATTCTAAATTACCATTATTTTTCCCTTAAAGGAAAGTGCTCTTTAGAGAAATCTTACCTTTGCTTCCTGCAAAATAATGGATAGATGTATTTATCATGCTTGAATATAAATAAAATAATGGATGTCTTAGAGTTACTTGGAATTGAATGTTTCTGTACATAGGGAGATGGGAGTGGAAAAAGAATAAGTGACTTTCTTATTAATACTCCACGATCCATCAGCATTCCCTGGGAAGACTACAGAGTCTCCATTGTATTATACACAAACTTTTTTTTTTTTTTTTGGTTTTTTGAGACAGGGTTTCTCTGTGGTTTTGGAGCCTGTCCTGGAACTAGCTCTTGTAGACCAGGCTGGTCTCGAACTCACAGAGATCTGCCTGTCTCTGCCTCCCAAGTGCTGGGATTAAAGGTGTGTGCCACCACCGCCCGGCACAAACTTCTATCATTTCCCATAGGACTACAAGTATGAGAGCTTGTGTCTGACTGACATTAGCTCTGTCTCCTTCATCTATATGCTTACTCTCTTTTGCATATGTCTGCAGTACATGTGTGTGTGTGTATGCATGTGTGTATGTGTGTGTGTGTTGAGAGACTGACATGGTGTTCTTTCTCAACTGCTCTCACCTTATTCCTTGAGACAGGGTATCTCAGTTGAATCCAGTGCCCATGATTTCAGTAGTTAGCTATCTTATTCTGTGGATCCCACCTCTGCCTTCCAGAGGTGGAATGAGACTGTGAGACTGCACACATGTCATGCGTTATATTCTGGTTCCATGAGTTATGTGAAATGCTTTCGATATTCCTCACTCTCTTGAGACATTTTTGTCATCAGCCTCATTTGATAGGTGAAGAGACTGAGCCATTGGGAGGTTCAGTAACTTGAGAAAAATGCTTAGAACTCACATGCCAACCATTCGTTTCCTAATTAAAAAGTTTTTTAATTTCATGTGTATGTGTTTTTGCCTACATACATGCTTGTGACCATATGTGTGTCTGACCTGTACTTGTGAGAGGAGGGAGTCACTTTACCTGGAATTGGAGGCACAGATAGTTCTGAGTTGTCTGAGTCCATGGAAGAGTAGTCAGTGCTTTTAAACTTTTAGCCATCTCACCAGGATGTATCTTCCCTTTCTGCCTCTATAGCTGGCCTGTGTCAGGTGACACATAGAAGAATTGATTCTCTTACAGCCTCAACCATGTGGATGATTCCAGGGCAGAACCAAAGCTGGGTTTCTGAATTTATCCTGCTTGGCTTCTCCAGTGACCCCACGACCAACAGCATCCTCTTCGTTGCGTTTCTTCTCATCTACCTGAGCTCAGTCATGGGCAATGGACTCATCATCCTGCTGATCTGCCTGGACTCACATCTGCACACTCCCATGTACTTCTTCCTCTGCATACTCGCCATGTTGGATATGGGCTATGTCACAACCACCATGCCCCAGATGTTGATGCATCTTCTTGCTCACTCTCAGACCATCTCCTTTGCTGGATGCTGGATGCAGATGTATGTGTTTGGTGCCTTGGCTGCTACTGAGAGCATGTTGTTTGTTGTCATGGCTTATGACAGATATGTGGCCATTTGCTACCCACTGCATTATACTGTCATCCTCAACTGGGGACTGTGTATAGAGTTGGCAACTGGGTGTTTAGTCTGTGGTTTCCTGTCTGCTTTGTTACATACTTTCTTCACCATGAGTCTACCATATTGTGGGCCCAACAAAGTCAACCACTACTTTTGTGAAGGCCCTTCAGTGCGTAGTCTGGCTTGCATGGATACCCACCTCATTGAGAGGGTTGACCAGGTCTTGAGTATTCTTATGTGTCTTATTCCAATTTCTCTCATTATGACATCCTACATTCATATTGCCATGGCTATTCTCAAGATCAAATCCACCCAAGCCCGCTGCAAGGCTTTCTCTACCTGTGCCTCCCACCTGACTGTGGTCTCATTCTTCTATGGTCCAGCCTCTTACATCTACATGAGACCCAACTCCAGCTACTCCCCTGAGCGAGACAAGCAGATCTCACTCTTTTATAATACCTTCACTGCCTTGCTTAACCCCATGGTCTACAGTCTGAGGAACAAAGACATCAAAAGGGCATTTCTCAAGGTGATGGCACATGGTAGGGTGGACTAGTGAACCAGGATCCATGAGACGTTTGAGTGGATTATCACTTTTTGGTAAAGGAAAAGCATCTGGATTTAATTGTTCTGTGGAATGATCTTCTGTCCTCTCACACCCATCCTGAAGGAGGAACCTTATATCCAACATGACATCATAGATCCGAGGTAAAGGAACAGTGGACAAACTGACAATGACTCAGCTTCTCAAGAACAACCTGCTTCTCTTTCCACACATTCTCGTGGCCAAAGGAAGTAGTATGGTCCAGCCTGACAGCAGGAAGCGGGAAGTTTTTGTGTAGAGAGAAGTAATACAAGCTCTGTGGCTATGGTATAATAATATATTGACCCCTCTCCTTAGAAGGCAGCAAGCCATGTGCATTTTATAACCTGGTATAGTTCCTAGAAATCAAAAGCACACATACAAACCAACACAAAACATGCTAACTGTGGATAGCATGATAGTAGAGACAGCAGAAGCTGAGGCACTGTATGCTAAGTAGCACATCAGTGTTGTCAGAATAGAGGTGAGCTCGTAGATTATGGAACATAACCAATACAGCTCAGAGAACTAATTTCACACATAAATTCAGTGTGGTCTATGGGGAACCTGATGGCCTCTTCTGTCAAATACTGCAATGCCGGAAGTGAAGGAATCTGGGTTCTCATCAGAGCCTTCCCAACTTTTCTCCTCATAGACAGCAGCCAAGGGCATGTGCAACCATTGACTGCTGACTGCTGGCTCCCTTTCTACCATTTTCTGATGGAGGGTATGGATTGCCTCTCATTTTCAGAGAAGTTCTTAACTGACCAATCAGCAGATTCCTCTCTGATTTAGTGTCTGAACTATTCTTTCCTAAGGAGGCCCCAGGCTCCCTAGTTCTATTCTGTGGCCAGATATTTCTGGATAATGGGTACTCTACATTCATCGTTAATATTCCTTACTATTGTTTACTCTTAGAATTGTTTTTGAGAATTCTTGTAAATATGGGCTAGCCTGGAACTTTATACAATATTGAAGTTAACCTTGAACTTCCAGTTTTTCTTCCTTGTCTTCCCCAGTGCTGGGATTATAGGATGGGACACGATACCTGGGAGAATTTTTGTGTCTTTGATGATATTTGGTAAAATGCAAATCATATATTTTAAAAAAACAGAGAGTCTCCTTAAGTAGCTCTGTCTCTTCCGGAACTCACAATTTGGAACATGTTGGCATCAAACCCACAGATCCTCGAACCTCTGACCTAGTAGTGCTGGTGTTATAGGAATACTCCACTCCATGTGACCAAGCACTTTTCTCTCTTGCTGTTTTGCAGTAGAGCTGAGAAATTGTTTCGTTATTCAATGTCATGAAAATTACTCCCATGTTTTGTTTTTAAAGTTTCTTTTAGATTTTGATTTTTTCTGAATTAATTGTTTTGTATGTTATGTGGCAAGGGCCTAGTTACATTCTTCTTCATGGGGATATCTATGTGTGCAATCAGACTTTTTCTTCAAAATTTCTTCGACTGCCAGCCCTCAAACAATGACATGGAGTCTTATTATTAATTATGAAAGTTTGTCCTTTATCTTTGGCTTATTCCCCAACTACTTCTCATAACCTAAATTAACTGATTCTATTAATCTGAATTTTTCCAGGTTGCCTTTTACATCTCTTCTATCTTGTTTGTCTGGCATGTTTCACATCTTGCCGGCATATTCCTTGTGAGCCTGGATTCATCCAGAGTTCCTCTCTTTCCCCAGATATCCTGTCTATTCTCTCCTACCTAGCTATTGGTCATTCAGGTCTTACTAATCAATAAAGAGATGCCTTTCAAATAAAGTGATCAAATATTTCACAACATTTCTCCCTTTTATCTAAGTAAATGGAAAGTGTTAATTCTAACATAATAAAACTATATCAGTAAGAACAATTACTAAATAAGAATTACATTTCCTTTTTACCTAGCTTCTCTGGATTGTGGGTTAGAGTTTGGTTATCCTTTGCTTTACACATCACATGCATGCACGAGTTACATGCCATGTTTGTCTTTCTGGGTCGGAGTTACCTCACTCAGGATTTTTTTTTTTCTAGTTCCATCCATTTGTCTGCAAATTTCAAGATGCCATTGCTATTTACTGCTGAGTAGTACTCCATTGTGTAAATGCACCACATTTTCTTTATCCATTCTGAACTAGAACCCCTGAATGTGGCTAACAGTTATGTGGCTTTATCTGTTGCTGGAGGGACTTGGCAGTAGCATCCCAGGTTCTTGAACTGGCTTTTTGGAGCCCACTTCCTATATGGGGATGCCTTGCTAAGCCTTAATGTGGAGGGTAGGGGCTTGGTTCTGCCTTAAGTTGTTACACCAGACTTCGTTGACTCCCTGAGGGAGGCCTTACCCCCTCTGAGAAGTGGATGGGCATAGGAAGTGGGGAGGTGGAAGGGTGAGAGAAGGAGAGGGAGGGGAAAATGGAGTTGGTATGTAAAATGAAAAGTAAATTATTTAATCAAATATGAAAATAAAAAGTTAGGATTATTGGATAACAATATAAACAATGATATTTGATAGACTGGAAAATAAAGAGATGTACACCATTTTTAAAGAAAAGAAAGAATTACATTTACAATGTCCAATCAGTTAGTATTTGGCAAATGCAGAGAAATTATTTTCCATCCTATCATGATGAATTCAAAGTTTTATACCTAAACCACTTCTTTTTTGACTTTTATTACTAACCTATAAATATTTAGACCTTGTAATATTTTAGAAAAAAAGTGAGTTTTTATTTCTTTCAACCTCATAAACTTTACATCTCTTTTGTAAGTTTCTTTTCTGAACTTCGTAACAAAAAAATGTAGCTATAACTATCTAGTTATACAAACGTGTAATTATAGAGTCTTCAACCCCCATCAGCTACTCATGGGATAAAATTTTACCTGAGTAAACAGGGAGTACATGGCAAGAAACTTCCAAAACTATGGAGAAGACAGGGGCAGTTGGCTGCTTGGACTGTCACCTCATACTTGACTGAGCATACATTTACTGGATCTCAAAGCTGTTGTGATAAAATGTCACTGTGGACAAGTCCATGAAGGCACAAGTAGGTTATACAAGCAAATGGCCCAAGTGGTCTTCGTGGCTACTTCCCTTCCACGGGTGAGTCTGTGGTCCCCATGAGCAGTTAGCTCCCTATTGTGAATTGAGGAAGAAGAGAAAGTTAGAAAACTCATAATGGTAATACATGGTTCTATGTGACATTTCTGTCAAACCTGCACATGGCCAGCAAAGCACTGTTCCCTGTTTCTGGGATGTGATTGAAGATAGAAGTGAGGAGAAAACCATCCAGGGACAGAGGACTGTCCATGACATTTGATTTGGAAGAACAAATTTCTCCAAGGAAAGAGTCTATATTGATGAGTGCATTTTGGTCCATGGGCTGGTTACATTGGTAATGAACATCCATGGAATATAATAGTAAAATTGGATAGAAGGTGGATAGAATGATTTTGGAGAGATCTGTAACTTTCTTCAAAATGGGAAAGAATGCTAAGATGTTTGTCTCATGTGAACCCCATCAAAGGTGTCCTCAAGAGGAAAGGATATAAAGAATTAAGTGGATGGGGTGATATTCTCTGCAGACACCTGTCAGCCCCTTTCTATGGTCATCCTCTCACTGCTTGTCATGGTCCTCATCACTTCCTTCTCTAGATATAAAACCAGAACACATTTTGAAGTGCTCATCTTACCAACTGAGTATATTCTTACATGGTCCATTAATGAGGCATTGTTAGCTAGGGACCAATTAAGAAGTCCCTGGTTGTGAGAGCTATGGGCCTGCTGTCTTCTCTTTTTCTCCAAGCTCACCATCTTCTCCTTTAGGCCTGTGGGTCTACCTAGTGCAGATGAAAACCTCTATAGAGTTTGACTGTTCCTTACTGCTGACCTCTGGGGTAGTAACATGACCACCATGGAATAGGCCAGGCTCTGAATAGCAGTAGTAGTTTTTGATAGACCCCCATGTACTATCATTAGGTTGAACTCACACAATTAAACATGTGATAGACATGGCAGATTCAGTCTCACTCAAAAAGCAAGTGCCCAGACCCTGGAGTTAGTTTTATCATTTGCCAGCTGGCAGACTTTTGCCAAATCACTCTGATATTCTGGGTCTTTGTACACTGTGCAATAGGCAGGTAGGCCCATTCTTGACAATATCTTAGTGCTGCAGTCCTTTAAAAAGAGAGGGTGTGTAGTCCCTCAGGTGCATCCATGAGTTCTGTTATGTTTGCTTGCCTTTTGGAGTCTTCACTCAGAAAGGTGTATCATTCCTCCCTTACCCTAGGTTTTTGTTCACTCTTCTGTCTTTTACTTTTGCCAGATACCAAATTCGCTTTCTGTGAGACTTTGGGATTTGTCACTTTTTCAAGTTCTGTCCCCATTATGGAACTGCTTTGCTGCCATGTTGCTGAATTCCATGTCTAATGAAAATGGTCTGTGTGTATCTCTCTCCTCTTGAGCCCATCCTCAAAAATCTATAATAAAACATCTAAGACTAAACTCAACAGAGCCAGGATGACTGTTTCTATATGTGATGCTCAGTCGGTTCTTTCTGCTTCTCTATAAATGTGTTTCTTTATCAATCCTGGGGGAGAAGAAGTTCTGCCTGGACTCCACTGCCTTCCAGAGATAATCAGGATCAGCAACAGGAGTGAGAAGAGCTGAGGTTAGAGCTGTGGAACAAGGCTTAGCAATCGCACTTCAGGGACCAAGGTGCATCTGATCAGTGCTGATTGGCAATTAAAAGTGTAAATACACCCATCATGGCCAATGTCATGGTTGCAACGCATGACACTGAACAGCAGTTTCAAACCAGTGTTGTAATAGGAGTGGCAGGGCTGTGTCCCCAGCACCCCGGCCGCCTGGCTAGCTTATGCCCCGAAATAACAACACACAAATTGTATTCTTTTAAACACTGCCTGGCCCATTAGTTTCAACCTCTTAACCCATTTCTAATAATCTATGTAGCACCATGAGGTGCGCTTACCAGGAAAGATTCAGCATGTCTGACCTGGTGGTTGGCTGCATATCTGCCCTGGAGAGAGCTGCATGGCATCTGGCCCTGAGAGGAGCTGTATGACTTCTGAGCTCACTTCTTCTTCCTCCCAGCATTTTTTTATTATTTTTATTTTTTAATTTATTTATTTCTTTAATAATTAATTAAAGATTTCTGTCTCTTCCCCCCCCCCTCCCCCCCCTTTCCCCCCCCCCCCCCCCC
>NW_026068004.1:4329860-4411269 GCF_014885135.2 Alexandromys fortis
GGGTTAAAGTCAGGGTCTTCTATTCGATTCCATTGGTCGACTTCTCTGTTTTTATGCCAATACCAAGCTGTTTTCAATACTGTAGCTCTGTAATAGAGTTTGAAGTCAGGGATGGTAATGCCTCCAGACGTTCCTTTATTGTATGAGATTGTTTTGGCTATCCTGGGTTTTTTGTTTTTCCATATAAAGTTGATTATTGTCTTCTCCAGATCTGTGAAGAATTTTGATGGGATTTTGATGTCCTCCCAGCATTTTGTTCTGTTTACTCCACCCACCTTTGTTCTAACCAATCAGGGCCAAGACAGTTTCTTTATTTGACCAATGACCTTCCTCCATCAAACCAGCAAAGGTGCCACACTAAACAACTGTTAGAACACAGAGCACAGGGAAATGGGGTTGTTTATCAGGGTGTGCAGAGCTCAGAGATTTTGTTGACTTCACTTTTTTTATGCTATGATTCAGACTCTAACCTCAAGCATTCTATTTACTCAGAGGCTATACAGCTGAGTCACATACCTACACACTGTCTTGTTTCCAATGCAATTTATTTAACTGTCATTTTATAATTAACTTTGACTATTGACTGTGTTTAAGGAGCAGTTCACAGGAATTCTAGCCCCTTATCAATCAATTGCTCTCAGCAGGAAGTCTTTTTAGTCTGGTCATCTCCTTCTGAATCCTCGGAAAGCAAGACACAAACAGAAGCAGGGATAGAACAGTGGCCAGCTCCTGTGAGAGGGGGCTGACATCACCACATTTTGCTTTCTAGCCAGCTTACAGGGAAGAGATTACTGTTGGAATTCTACAGAAGAGGCAACCGAGGCAGAATAATAGCAAGTTCAAAGAACGTACTCCAGAACTTGATATATTTGGACCCAAATTCTCATTTGTATCTAAGAGACATGCGCCCATCAGAGAGTTTTCGCACTCCATTGTCATGGGGATGTCACTGCTGACTTCTATGTTGCTATGTCATGGTTGACTCTGTTTGTTCGTTTGTTTATATGAGCATTTTTCCTGCATGAATGTACATATTGCACATGTGGTTGCTGGGGAGGTCAGAAGAGCGCACCAGGTCCTCTAGAACTGGAGATATAGATGGTTGTAATGGGCCATGTGTGTGCTTGGAAACAAACTGGGTGTTCTGCAAAAGCAATAAATCTACTTTGTCTCATAGCCACCCTCCAGCCCCCATTATTGGTGACTCTTCATTAGCACCAGAGTGACTGGGTAACTAGCTCAGATATTACATAGCTAAGAAGAGAGGATTGGGATTGCCACAAGGTAGCTGAGGAAGGAAGATGACTGTGACTCAAACATGGACTCACTGAGTGTCAGGGCTCAGGGTTTGGGCAGTAAAAGAGAAATCAAAATGAGAACTTAATTTCTAAACCTGTGTAACCAGGTGACCAGATCCCACCTCCTCTTCTCTGAGCTGCTCTTAGTCCCCAATTAGTCTAGAAAAGTGAACGGGTCACTATTACTCCTCCTGTGGGTTGTCTCCTCCTGTTCTGTCCCCAAGGGTCTCCCAGGGTTGCGCTTGTTGACAGCATCCAGGAATCATCTTAGCATCCCTACTGGGAAGAGAAATGGCCCTTTCCCAGCTCTCCTGGGGAAGCTCAGAAAGGAGGCAGGGTCATAAAACCTCAACAACTGGTCCCAATGGGAAGAGGTGAAGATGTCTGAGCTTGCCTTTGTTAAGCGGGATTTTATAGGGGCCATCTTTTGGATCCAGGGCTGGTCTACTTGCAGAGGAAGTGAAAGACTCAGTCCCTTAAACTCTACAGCACCTTGGAATGTTTCTGGAGACTGAGCTGCCAAGAATCAGTTGTTTTATGGGGCTTCCTCTTAAGAGCTAGAAACCGCCATCAGTGACACCTTCCCTGGATTTACAAGTGGTAAGATGGTCACTGGTGTTTAGCTTGTGTGTGTGGTTCAGGAAAGTGGGTCTAGAGATAATAATTAGTCTAACCATCCATCTCCAGATCCTCTGTGGATACATCTCAAACTCCCCAGACCTCTTCCCACATTTCCTGCCCTTTTTCTTCTTTTTCTCAACCTTACATCCTTACTTCTTTCTTCCTCCTGATAATAAATATTTACAGATAGATTTTCTGTTCCCAATCATGTTGATAAAGAATATGGAGTTCTGAGCTCAGAGATCCCACGTTGAAAGCCATATCCCTGAGACAGCAGTGATCATCAATGTCTTTAAAGGAGTTTTCACACACCACAGAATTACAGCTGGATGAACTTTGTAGACAGAGAAATCATATTTGTTTTAATTTGCTGCTGGAAGGGCGGTAGTTAGTCTGCTCTAGCCTAGGTTGGCTTAATCTTGTTGTATATTCGAGTATATTCTAGGACGCCTGATCCTAAACCTTCCAGATTTGCACTTTGTAGGTTGTGGCTAATACATGCAGATTTTTCTGACCTCTTACTCAATCCTGATGTCTTTATATGTAAATCCAGGGCTCATGGAATTGGGTCACCATCCTGCTGGGACACTGTAAGCGAAGTAACCATAACAGGCTACAGATCCCTAAATGGTGTCCCTATGTCATAGAAATCAAACCTTGAATTCTCTTACCTCAGATCTTTTTACATTCAGTACATCCCAGAGCCTCCCACACTCAGACACCAGAGGAAATCTCCTCATGAGAGCTGCTCTGTGACTAGCCATCCAGCTCTGTCCTAGGAGGGCTCTGACCTGTGCTGAATCTCCATAAGCTCAACTAGATGGACAATGTGAAGACTTTACCTTCTTCTCCTCCCCACTTCAGAGTCTGTGCGCCAGAAGCAGGCCTCAAATGGCAGGCATGGGAGCTCATAAAAGGCTTTTGGCAGTCCAGATAGGAGCAAAAGGGAAAACTTTGAAAAACCCCTGCATGAAACATGAAGAACATGTTGAGGAAGAAAATGCCCAGCACTGAGAAAGGGAAATGGAGACAAAGTTCTGCCCAAAAAGAAGAAATTATTTGCATTTGATCCCTGTCAGGAAGGGGACAATCAGTTTCTCCAGTAGAGTGTCACTCTGCTAATCAGTGACTCTCTACTCCTGGAAGTATGTTCAGGAGCAGCTAAGCAACAGGAGACTGACTCCAGGGATTTGGTTTCCGTTTGATATTCGTTTTGCTTTTAGTTTTTTCTTTAATTTCTGTAGTTTGTTATGTTTTAAAAAAATAGTACAGAAAGGACATAAAGTTAGGTGGAGAGGGTCTGGAAAAATTTGGAGTAGGGGAGGGATAAAAATCAAAGTACATTATACGAAAATAATTTTTAAAAGTTAAAGAAAAACAAAAGAATGTATTGGAGGAAAATGTAGAGGCAGGAGGCACATGGAGACACTGATGCAGAAATGCCATGAGGGATGATGGGCTCCTGACCTGGGTGGAAAGGAAGGACAGCCGTGAGGGTTATGAGCAGTAGACTGGTCAGGAGGGGGGATGGGACAGGGAAGTTGGAGATTGAAGATGCTTTGAAGTCTCATATTTCTACTCCCATCAAAAACAATTCCCACCCTAGTCATTGTCTTGCTGGTTAACATGAGTGGCATCCTAGTTCATACTATTGTGAGCAGTGTTTAGAAATGTCCCTTGCATTTCTTTCCTTGAGCATGTATTTTGTATGTGTCTATGTGCTTACATATTGTTTCAGAAGTACAGTTGATATTTATATTGCTGGGCAATGCATTAATGTGTTCAACTTTAAGGAGCACAACCAGGAACACACTAAATGGATCATTTCATTCACTCTTCATTTGGATCTAGTTATTCTAGTCACTAGTAGATAACTGTTATTGTGGCCAGGCTGGCAGGGGTGTGGTGATGGGAGACTGAGAAGAGGAGGTGGGCGTTGGCGCTGTGCTGTTCTTTTGTAGTCTCCAGATGTAATGATGCTGAGAACCTCAGCCTCCTCAGTGCTCACTGGACAGCTGCCTGTGAAATGCTCTTTAAATACAGCTCACCGATCTACTGGAACATCTGATGTTATGTTTCTGGTTTTTTAAGTTTTGTATAAACATTTTGAGTATTTTTTTTTTGCTTATTCTAGATTACCGTTACTTTTTCCTTGAAGGAAACTGTTCTTTTAAAGAAATCTTACCTTTGTTTCCCCTAAAATGATAGATACATTCATCTAAATTCAATCTGAAAATTGTAGTTTCTTTAGATTTATCACTTATAGCAATATTACCCCTGTAATTGATTGTTTGTGTGCAGAGGGAGGTAAGAGAAAAAAGTAGTAAATTTCCTGCTCACATATCCACAGGATCCATCAGCATTCCCTGGGGGAGACTCTAATGTCTCCAGTCATTCCTCACGTGACCCTACTGTGTTACTCACAGGACTATTTGTGTGGGGGCCTGCGTCTGACTGACATTTGGTCTGTCTTCTTCATCTACTTGTTGACTCTCTATTTTACATATGTCTGTGGTGTGTGTGTGTGTGTGTGTGTGTGTGTGTGTGTGTGTGTGTGACCAGAGACTGACCTGGGATCCTTCCTCAGTTGCTCTCACCTTATTCATTGAGTCAGGGTCTCCCAGTTGACCCCAGTGTTCATCATTTCAGTTAGTGTAGGTAGCCCTCTTATTCTGCGGATCCTATGTCTCTGCTAACCAGAGCTGGAATGAGAATGTGAGATTGCACATGACCTGTTATGTGTTATGTGCTGTTTCCAGGAGTTCTGTGACATGCTGTAGATAGTCATCATAATCCTGAGACGTGAGCGTCATCAGTCTAATCTTATAGATGAAGAGACTGAGGCATTGGGAGGGCTAGTAACTTGAGAATAGGCAGAACTAAACAATGTGCTCAGAACCACATACCCTCCTTTCTTTTCTTAATTAAGGAGTATTATTTTTATTTATTTTAAGGATATACTTATTTGCCTACATGCATAACTGTGCATCATGTGTGTGTCGGGCTTGTGGATGTCCAAGAAGGAAATCAGATCACCTGAAACTGGAGTCATGCATCTCTGAGCTGTCTGATTCCCTAGAAGAGCATTCAGTGCTCTTAACCTTGAGCCATCTCACCAGCCTTTATCTTCCATTTCTACCTCTATAGCTGGCCTGTGTCAGGTGATTCATAGATGAATGTGATTCTCTTACAGGCTCCACCATGTGGATGATTCCAGGGCAGAACCAAACCAGGGTTTCTGAGTTTATCCTGCTTGGCTTCTCCAGTGACCCCACGACCAACAGCGTCCTCTTTACGGTGTTCCTTCTCATCTACCTGAGCTCACTCATGGGCAATGGGCTCATCGTCATGCTGATCTGCATGGACTCACATCTGCACACTCCCATGTACTTCTTCCTCTGTATCCTCGCCATGTTGGATATGGGTTATGCCAGCACCACCATGCCCCAGATGTTGGTGCACCTTCTTGCTAAATCTCAAACCATCTCCTTTGCTGGCTGCTGGATACAGATGTATGTGTTTGGTGCTCTGGCTACTACTGAGTGTACCTTGTTTGTTGTCATGGCTTATGACAGATATGTGGCCATTTGCTACCCACTGCATTACACTGTCATCCTCAACTGGGGAGTGTGCATACAGTTGGCATCTGGGTCTTTAGTCTGTGGTTTCCTCTCTGCTTTGTTACATACATTCTTCACCATGAGTCTGCCATATTGTGGGCCCAACAAAGTCAACCACTATTTCTGTGAAGGCCCTTCAGTGCGTAGTCTGGCTTGCATGGATACCCACCTCATTGAGATGGTAGACCTGGTCTTGAGTGTTTTTGTGGTTGTTACCCCAATTTCCCTCATAGTGGCCTCCTACATTCATATTGCCATGGCAATTCTCAAGATCAAGTCTACCCAAGCCCGTTTCAAGGCCTTTTCTACCTGTGCCTCCCACCTAACTGTGGTCACACTCTTCTATGGTCCAGCCTCTTACATCTACATGAGGCCCAACTCCAGCTACTCCCCTGAGCGAGACAAGCAGATCTCACTCTTTTACAATGCCTTCACAGCCTTGCTCAACCCTGTGGTCTACAGTCTGAGGAACAAGGACATCAAGAGGGCATTTCTCAAGGTGATAGGGCACAATAGGGTAGACTAGTGAGCCAGGATACAGGAGAAGCTGGAGTGGAATATTCACAGGGATAGTAGTGTCTTATGTAACTGGTCTGTGCCTTTCAACCAAGGTAACTTTTACTAATTGGAACAAACCCCAACTTTGAGCTAAATTTGAAAGCAGAAACATAGGGGCCAAATGCCCTGTGATGGCTGACGTCAAAATTATTATCTAGAAGGAACTGGGAAATTGATGGGGCCCCAGTCATTCATCTCATGTCCCCTTTTGTATTTTTATATGTCCAGATTATAATTCTGGATGATTTGTATAGAAAGGATTTTTCCTTAAGGATGTATAATAATATTGTTCTGTACAAAGCAGGCCAAATCCTTATCATACTGTGGAACTATTTCAGTTAACGAATCTACTTGTTGATAAATCTGTGCCCATTTTCCTAATATGCCATTGGCATTGTAAGTAGTCATTTTGTCCCCTATGCCAGGGAGTTTTGACTTAGTATTTCACCTGTGGAGGGGAGGGAAGGATGTATACTATCTTCTGGAACTACTTCTTGCTGAAACTAGGGCATATTCATCAGGAACTAGGAAAGCTGAAATGCTAGTCAAAGGCTGGGAAATGGAGCTCTCATCAGAATCATCTGGTACCCTGCCTCAGCTAAAGAGACAGGGAACAATCACATAAGCTGGCCTGGTTCACATCAGCTTTCAGCAAGTCCAGAGCTCAGCAACTTGCAGTCCGCAGGTGATTGCTGGATGGTGTCTATCAGCCTAGTGGAAATCTGCTGAAACAAATAGAGACTGGGGACAGAAGTTAAAATTTAGGAACTTAGACGAAAACCTTGCATTTGTAACTTTCAGGCCCATAGCTCTAGTAATTAGGGAAGGGAAAGGGCCCCAAGACTAGTGGAGGGATCCCATCCTCAGGAATAGACAAGTGGGGGAACTCAGATTGTACTTATCAGGAGTCCATTGACCTGTGACAGGTGGATCCAGGTCATATGACTTCTTTAACCCCATGAAGCTTATATGAATTTTTAGCTCACAAAAAGTAAAATTTCTAGATATGTTAGCATTAATCATTATTGGAATCCACGTTGTAAAATATCTGAAGTAGGCTCACACCTTTGGGTACCATCAAAAACTATATAGGCTTGGATTAAAAAGTATGAACATTTTTTTTCCTTTGTCCAGAGGGTCAGATATACTGATTGGACGAGACAATTTTAGCCTGATGAGAATCACCTTTAAGTCTTTATTTAGAAAACAAATAAAATATTTAAAATCTTGAGCTTGTGAATGAATGAAGTGCTGTATCAGCTTCTCAGAACCCCATTGATCAATGTTAAAACACTGAACTTTTGAAATCTTAATACAACAACACGTTAGAAGAGGAAAGAATTCTGAAACAATTCCCAGTTTTCACATGCTTTAAATTTCCTTCTTATACCTTTACACCTTGCATTTACACACCTGTAATCATTTTCTCAGACCCTCAGAATCTGTATGAACTTTTAACCTTTCTCTTTCCATATAATAACTTACCAGAGACATGAGAGGTTATTCTTGAGAACAGTCATTGCAAGGAGTGTTCCTTTATTTGAAAAGTTACACCTGAAACCTATTTGTTCTTTAATGTAAAGCTTTTTAGCAGGGCAATTCTGTCTATTTTTTTCTTAAATTCTGTCTATTTTTTCTTAACAAGAGACCTAGTAGCTCTAAGGGAAGTAACAAGGTGGCTACAGCCTTGGGGGAAAGAGCTGTCAAAGTGCACATATATTTCTAGCTTTTCATGAAGGCACAAGTAGGTTACATGGGGAAGTGGCCCAGGTGATCTACTCTGGCTACACCCTTTCCACAGCCTGAACTCAAGGACAGTTCCCTATTGTGGATTGAGGAAGAGGAACAAACTCATGCTGGTTACACATGGTTCTGTGTGACATGAGTGCCCCACCTGATAGTGGACAGCTGAGCATTGTCAGGATGTGCCTGAAAACAGTGATGAGGAGAAACCCTTCCAGGGCACAGAACACTGTCTATGACATTTGTTGTTCCTTTGGTTTCGAAAGAGAAATGTCTTCCAGGTAAGAGTCTATATTGTGGTCCATGGGCTGGTTACATGGTCACGAACATCCATGGAATATAAAATCAAATTGGAGAGAATGAGTGTGGAGAGATCTGTAGGTAGCCTTCTTAGAGATGGATAAGAATGGTAAGATGTTTCTGTCTCATGTGGATCCCCATCAAAGGTGTCCTCAACAGGAAGGATATGAAGAATGAAGTGGATGGGATGGCATTCTCTGCAGACACCTGTCTGCTCCTTTCCCTGTCCATCCTCTCACTGCTTGTCATGTCATTCATCTTCATTTCCTTCTCCGAATACAAAATCAGAAAACTGTTTGAAGTACTCATTTTACCAAATGAGTATTTTCTTACACGCTCCATTAATGAAGCATTGTCAGCTAGGAGACATTTAAGAAGTTTCTGGTTTTATAAGTGAGTACATATGATATTTGTCCTTCTGGGTCTGGGTTATCTCACTCAATGTGATGTTTTCTAGATCCATCTATTTGCCTGCAAATTTCAAGATGTCATTACTTTTTTTTTCTGCTATGTAGTACTCCATTGTGTAAATGTACCACATTTTCCTTATCCATTCTTCGGCCAAGGGGCATTTAGGCTGTTTCCAGATTCTGGCTATGACAAATAATGCTGTTATGAACATAGCTGAGCACAATTGAGCATCCTTTGGATAAATACCCAAAAGTGGTATTGCTGGGTCTTCAGAAAAGTTTTTTTCCTAATATGTACTCACACGTAAGTGGCTTTTAGACATAAAGCAAAGAAAACCAGCCTACAAATCACAATCCCAGAGAACTTATACAACATGAGGACCCTAAGAGAGACATACGTGGATCTAATCTACATGGGAAGTAGAAGAAGAGAATATTTCCTGAGTAAAATGGTAGCATGGACCTTGGGAGAGTAATGAAGGGGAGGGGAGAAAAGAAGAGGGGAGCAGAGAAAAATTATAGCTCATTAAAATCATTTTTAAAAAGAAGTTCCTGGTTTTGAGAGCTGAGGATCAGCTAGCTGCCTTCTCTTTTCTGAAAGTTCACCATCTTCTTAAGGTCTGTGGGTCCACCTAGTGCAGGTGGAAACCTCTAGAGTTTGACATTTCTGCCATACTGACCTCTTGGGTGGTGCCATGACCATTGTGGAATGGGCCCAGCTCTGAGTAACAGGAGCCTTTTGGTTAGAGCAGAGATACAGCCATTATCCTGAATTCACACAAATATGTGATAGACAGGGCAGATTAAGCCTCACCCAAGAGGCAAGTGGCCAGGCCCTGGAGTTGGTTCTACCATTCATTAGCTGGGTGACCCTTACCAAATTTCTCATGTCTTGTGGGTCACTGCTCATTTATCTGTGCAAATGGTATGTAGTATCATGCTTGGGAAACTATTGGGAGCTTCAGTCTTTAAAAAAAAAAAACCAGGGTGTGCAGTCATTTGTACCATTCATGAGGCTTGGATGTGTCTGCCTACCTTTTTATGTCCTCACTCAGAAAGGTGTAACATTCCCCCAACCTCCATGTATTTTAAATCGTCCTTGTATTTTTATTTTAACAGAAACAAAATATATATTCTGTGGGAAATTGGGCTTTTCCACTTTTTCCAAGATCTGTCTTTAGCATGTAACTACTTTGCTGCCATGTAGCTGGCATACATGCCTGACTCCAATGGAGTGTTTGTCTGTGTCTTTCTTGAGCTCCAACCAATACATCTTTAATAAAATATCCAAAACTAAACCCCAAAGAACCAAGGTGGCTGTTTCTATATGTAACATTCAATGTTCAAAATTCAATGGGTTCTGTCTTCCTCTTCTCAGAATCTGTTTTCTTATCAATGCTGGTGGAGAAGACTCTCTGCCTGGACTCGACTGCCTCTCACAGCTGATGAGACTCAACAACAGGAGTGAGGAGAGCTGGGGTCAAAGCTGTAGAACAAGGTTTAGCAATAGCACTGCAGGGGCCAAGGTGCTTCTAAGTACTGCTGATTGCCAATTACTAAGGTGTAAATACACCCATCATGGCCAATGTCATGGTTGCAATACATGCCACTGAACAGCAGTTGAGATCACATGTCATTATACAGTGTTTCAACCAGCAAATGCATTCCACTAAACGATTTTCCACCTGCAGTAGGTGAACCCACAGGCTTAAAGTAGATGGTGAGCTTTCAGAAAGGAGAAGGCATCTGGCCATCTGCTAGAACACAGAGCACAGGAAAATGGAGTTGCTCATCAGGACTGCAGAGTTCAGAGATTTTGTTGCCTTTACTTTTTTAATGTTAAGATTCAAACTCTAGCCTCAAGCATTCTATTTACTCAGGTGCTATGCAGCTGAGCCACATTGTTAGGGACTCTGTTTCCAATACAATTTATGTAACTGTCATTTCATGATTAACCTTTACTATTGGCTGTGTTTAAGAAGCAGCTCAAGGGAATTCTAACCCCTTATCAATCAATCACTCTAACCAGAAAGACTTTATCATCCAGTCTTCTCTTTCTGAATCCTTAGGAAACCAAGACACAGACAGAAGGCAGGGATGGAGATATGAGGTCAGGGAACACTGGCTAGAACTTGTGGCCGGGTACAGGTATCACCATATTTTATTCCTCTAGTCAGCCTAGAAGGAAGGAGGTTACTGTTAGAATTATACAAAAGAGGCAACTGAGGCAGAATGACAGCAAGTTCAAGAGAACGCGATCCAGAGTTAGATGTATTTGGACCCAAATTCTAATTGGCATCCAAGAAACAGAGAGTTTTCTTACTCCATTGTTATAAAGATGTCACTGCTGACTTCCATGTTGCTATGTCATGCTTTACTCTTTTAGTTTGTTTATTTATATGAGCATTTTGCATGCATGTGTGCATGTACAGCACATGCATTTGTGGTCCCTGGGGAGGTCAGAAGAGGGCACCAGATCCTCTAGAACTAGAGCTATAGATGGTTGTGAGCTGTGATATTGGGTGCTGGGAACCAAACTGAGTGTTTTGAAAGAGCAGGAAGTTCACTTTTTCTCATAGCCCAGCCCCCATTCTTGTTGACTCTTCATTGATGTGGGATTGTCCTATGTATGCTGTGAATCATTGGCTAATGAATAAAGCTGCTTTATTTATTTACACCAACAGGGCAGAATATAGTAAAGCAAATATTCCAAGCAGGGATAGGGATAGAGGAGGAAGTAGGCAGAGTCATAGAGACGCCATGTAGTAGTCACTGGAAGAGAAAGATGTCACAGCACTGGTACCGGTAAACCACGAACCTCATGGTAAAATATAAAATAATAGAATTGGGTTAATTTCAGATGTAAGAGCTATCTAGAAGTACACTTAAACTATTCGCCAAACAGTACTGCAATTAATATAGCTTCTGTGTGATTATTTCAGGTCTGGGCAGTCAGGAAATGAATGAGCAGCCTCCAACTACACTTCATTAGCTCTACAGCATCTGGGCAAGTGTTGCAAGTCTTTTCCTTTTCCGCCAGCCAGCTCCCAATTCATGACATGGAGACGTTTTATTAATTATGAAAACTCGGCCAATGGCTTAGGCCCATTTCTAACTAGCTTTTATAACTTAAATTAACCCATATCTTTTCATCTATGTGCTCCATGTGACACATGACTGTTACCTCTCCTCCTGCATGTCTTGCTTTTCCTCCATATACTGGCATCTCTGTCCTTTGTCTCAGCCTCCTCTCTACCCTAAAACCCTGCCTCACTATTGGCCATTCAGCTTTTTATTAAACCAGTTTAAGAGACACATCTTCACAGTATAAAAATGGTTATTCCACAACAGACAACTTGTGAAGATATTACACAGCAGACTTTGATTTACCTCAATGTAGTTAAGGAAGGAAGAGGACTATGACTTAAACATTGTCTCATGGAGTGTCAGGGCTCAGGGTTTGGGCATGAAAGAGAAATCAGAATGAGGACTTAAGTCCTTGACCTGTGTCTTAGGTGACCAGGTCTCACCTCTTCTTCTCTGGTCTGCTCATACCTCCAATTAGTCTAGAAAAGGTCACCACTCCTCCACCTGTGGGTTGTATCTTCTTGCTTTGTCCCCAAGGGTCTCCCTGGTAGTAGTCTTGTTGCCAGCATCTGGGCATCATCCAGCATCCCTACTGGGAACAGAAATGGCCCTTTCCCAGCTCTCCTAGGAAGGCTCTCTCCTAGAGAGGCTAAGGGCCATAAAACCTTAGCATCTGGACCCACTGGGTAGAAGTAAAAATGTCTGAGCTTGCCTTTGTTAAACAGAATTTTATAGTCACTATCTTCAGGAGCCAGCACTGGCCTACTTGCAGAGGAAGTGAGAGATTTAGCCCCTCAAACTCTACAGAACCTTGGAATTTTTCTGGAGATTGAGCTGCTGAGAATCCCAACTCTCTGGACTTAGCGGCCTTCACCTTTTAGTCTCTTTCCTATTAGAGAAAGAAACAGCTAGTCAGTGACACAGTCTTTGGATTTACAAGTGGTAAGATGGTCACTAGTATTTGACTTGTGGGTAGTGTTCAGGCATCTGTGGGTCTAGGGATAATAATTAGTTGAGCTATCCATTTCCAGGTCCTCTGTGCATACATCTCAAACTCCCCAGACCTCTTCTCTCATTGCCTGCTCTTCCTACTTATTTTCTCAGCTTTGTGACTTTGCTTTTTTTCCTTTCTTTGTTTATTTATTTAATAATTATTTACAGATTCATCTCTTTAAAATTACATCAAGAAATAGACTATGGAGTCCTGAACTCAAAAGCCTCAAGTGAAGCAGAAAGCCATATCCATTACAGAGCAGCGGTGATTGATGTCTTTAAAGGAGTCTTCACACACACAGTCACTGCCTGGTGCACTTTGTGAGCCAAGAAATCATGATTTTGTTTTGGCTTTTCCTTTGGTAGGAGGTGTGAAGTTGCTGTAGCCTAGCTTGGCTTCAAACTCACTATAAAGTTGAATATTTCCTTGGACTTCTCATCCTCAACCTTCCTAGATTGGGGCTACACTGTGTAGCTTTTTCTGGCTTGGAACTCAATCATGATGTTGTTTGTGGCATTGAGCTCACAGACTTGGGCCAAAAGGCCTGGTGTGTCACTGTAAGTGAAGTCAGAGGACACTGTGCTGGGAAAACATAAGAGACTGTGGGTCACTAAACGGTGTCCCCATGCCATAGAAATCACACCTCAAATCCTCTTTCCTTGGATCCTTCTACATTCAGTACAGCCCAGGACTTCCCAGTTTCAGAAAGGAAGGGTAATCCCATCAGGAGAGCTAGTTTGTGGCTAGTCTTCCAGCTCTGTCCCGGGAGGACTCTGTCCTGTGCTGAGTCTCCATAAGTTCAACTAGGTGAACAATGTGAAGACTTTGCCTTCCTCACATCCCCACTTCAGAGCCTGTGTGCTAGAAACAGAGAAGGTGACGAGAGAGTCAGGCTCTAGCATCCCACCACATAAACTCCCTCTTGTCCATGCCTGTAATCTGGAACAAAGCTCCTGTGTCAGGCCTTAGGTGTTCGCCTATAACACACAGGTAAGAATACTTCCTTCAGTGAAGTGTTGGAATGTGGAGATAAATGTAGGGGGACAATGACTAAAATATACAAATTACTTAATAAATACTAGTTTTCTGTGATTGCAAATTTTAGGAAATCACCTATAAAGCCATATTCTTTCAGAGATAATTCTTTCTTATTTTTGTGGGGATTCAGTTAACGGGAGAAGAAGAAAAGTTTGATCACGTTGTTTGGTGTCAAAATTGATATGGGATTCCTCTAGGATTCTCCAGATTGTAACCAGCCAATGAACAAGGTTGCAGGATGTACCCTACCTTTGTTAGGGTCCGGGGTGGCAGCTTCCTGACCAAGCTGAGTCCTGCTGTAGACACGGTGTGGGCCACACAGTGCAGGCGTTGGTTTCCCTTCTCCATGATGAGTATCTAAGCAATCTCTTCAGGTGTGAGAGAGGAAAAGAATGCAGGATACCAGGAGGACCTGCGTGGAGATTTGTGTGAGGGGAGAGAGGAGATGGAGGAGAGAGTTGTGAGCCTAGGTGTAGTGTCCACAGATAAACAGTTTAGGGACGACCTGTGCACCGACCTCAGAGGACAGGGCATGGAACTCTTAAAGGGCTTCCAGCAGCGGCCAGGTAAGACTGTGCAGAACATTTGAAAATTTGCTGCAACAGAAACATGGAGGACGTGTTGATGAAGACAAAGGGTCCGCACAGAGAAAGGGAAGTGGACACACGCACCCCTAAAACAGAAGCAGTTTGCAGTGATACCTGCTATGAAAGGGGAAACCAGCTGTCCCCAATAGAATGTCACTGTATGTATCAGTTACCCTCCAGAGTAGGCCACACGCCAGGAGTGTTGGCCAACAGGAAACTGACTCCACATTTTCTTTGTTTTTAGTACTTTTGTTTTGATTTTATTTTTTAGTTAGTTTTGTTGTTTGTTTTGACTTGAAAGAGAGAGTAGGGGAGAAAACATGAACTTGGGTGGAGAAGATCTGGAAGAAGTTGGGGGAGGGGAGAGATATGACCAAAGTATATTATATTAAAGCAATTTTAAATTAGCATAAATAAGACTGTATCAATGGGAGAAATGTTAGAGGCATAGACACATGGAGACACTGATGCAGAAATGTCAGGAGAGATGATGGGCTCCTGCCCTGGGTGGAAAGAAGAACAGAGCTGTCAGGGTTATGAGCAGTAGACTCAACAGGAGAGGGGATGGGGACAGGGAAAGAGAAGACTGAGGATGTCTAGGAGTCTCTTTCATATTTCTGCTCCCATCAAAAGGTATTCCCACCTTATCCATTATCTTGTTGGTTAACATGAATGACACCATAGTTCAGGCAATTTTGAACAGTGTTAAAAATTTTCCTTTACTTATCTTTCCTTGAGCATATATTTGTATGTGCCTAGATGTTCACAGATTGTTTCAGAAATATAGTTGACACCTATATTGTTGAGCAAAGCATTAAATATGTTCAACTTTAGGGAACACAGCCAGGCACACACTAAAGGGATAATTTATATTTACTCTCTCATTAGATTCAGTTACTCTTGTCCATATTGGGTTCTGTTATCGTAGCCAGGCTGGCAAGGGTGTGGTGATGGGAGACTGAGAAGAGGAGGTGGGCGTTGGTGCTGTGCTGATCTTTTGTAGTTTCCAGATGTAATGATGCTGAGAACCTCAGCCTCCTCAGTGCTCACTGGACAGCTGCCTGTGAAATGCTCGTTAAATGTGGTTCACTGTTCTATAGGAGCCTCTGCTGTTATGTTTATGTTTTTTCTACATCTTTGTATAAATATTTTGAGTAGTTCTTTTTTTCCCTTATTCTAGATTATCATTGCTTTTTTCCTCCATGGAAAGTTCTCCTTTGGAGAAATCTTGCCTTTGCTTACTCTAAGAGGATAAAAATATTTATCAGGCTTGATGTTAGAAATTTAGTTGCAGCCAAATGGTGGTAGCACATATCTGTAATCCCAGCTCTCAGGAGGCAGAGGCAGGTAGCTTTCTGTGAGTTCAAGGCCAGTCTGGTCTACAAAATGAGTTCCAGGACAGTCAGAGCTGTGACACAGAGAAATCCTGTCTCAAAAAACCAAAAATTTAAAAGATGGGGTTGCTTTAGATTTAACACTCACATGTACAGTACATCTGGAATTGATTGTGTATATACAGAGGGAGATAAGAGTAGAAAAGGAAGAATTTTCCTGCTCACTTGTCCATCAGTGTTCCCTGGGAAGACTGCAGTGTCTCCAGTGCATTGCATGCATGAACTATATTATTATTCATATGATTCTGTGTGCTTCTATGTTTCCTTTGTTTACTTGTTTACTCTCTTTTTGAATATCTGTGGAGTGTGTGTGTTTCTCTCTCTTTCTGTGTGTGTGTGTATGTGTGTGTGTGTGCGCACATGCACGCATGTGAGTGGGTGTTCAAAGACTAACAGGATCCTTCCTCAATTGTTCTCCACTTATTCATTAAGGCACGGTCTCTCAGTTGAATCCAAAGCTCATCATTTCAGTTAGTGTAGCTAGCCTGCTTGCTCTCAGCATCAATCTCTACTTTCCCAGAGGTGAAATGAGGCTATAAGACTACATACGACATGTCATGTGTCACATGGTGTTTCCAGGAGTTATGTGAGATGCTTTAGATATTCATCATAAGCTAGAGACATGAGTGTCATCAGCCTCATTTGATAGATGAAGAGACTAAGGCATGGGAAGGTTCAGTAACTTGAGAAGTGTGCACAGAAACTGAACAGTGTGCTCAGAAACATACCCCAGTCTTTCTTTTCTTAATTCAAAAGTACTATTTTTATTCATTTTATGAATGTAGGTTTTTGTTTACAAGCATGTTTGTGCATCATGTATGTGTCGTGCATGTAGAGGTCAAAGAGGGAGTCAAATCCTTGGAACTGGAGTCACAGACAGCTCTGAGCAATCTGGTTCCCTGAAACAGCAGTCAGTGCTCTTAACCTTTTTAGCGATCTCACCAGCCTGTGTCTTCCATTTCTGCATCTATAGCTGGCCTGTGTCCAGTGACTCATAGATGAATGTGATTCTCTTACAGGACCCACCATGTGGATGATTCCAGGACAGAACCAAACCAGGGTTTCTGAGTTTATTCTGCTTGGCTTCTCCAGTGACCCCACGACCAACAGCATCCTCTTCAGTGTGTTCCTTCTCATCTACCTGAGCTCAGTCCTGGGCAATGGACTCATCATCCTGCTGATATGCCTGGACTCACATCTGCACACTCCCATGTACTTCTTCCTCTGTATACTTGCCATGGTGGATATGGGCTATGTCACCACCACCATGCCCCAGATGTTGGTGCACCTTCTTGCTCACTCTCACACCATCTCCTTTGCTGGCTGCTGGATGCAGATGTATGTGTTTAGTGCCCTGGGTATAACTGAGTGCACTTTCTTTGTTGTCATGGCTTATGACAGATATGTGGCCATTTGCTACCCACTACGCTATACTGTCATCCTCAACTGGGGACTGTGTATACGATTGGCATCTGGGTCTTTAGTCTGTGGTTTCCTATCTGCTTTGTTACATACTTTCTTCACCATGAGTCTGCCATATTGTGGGCCCAACAAGGTCAACCACTACTTCTGTCAAGGTCCTTCAGTGCGTAGCCTGGCTTGCATGGATACCCACCTCATTGAGATGGTAGACCTGATCTTGAGTGTTTTGTTAGTTGTTACTCCAATTTCTCTCATTGTGGCCTCATACATTCATATTGCTCTGGCAATTCTCAAGATCAAGTCCACCCAGGCCCGTTGCAAGGCCTTCTCTACCTGTGCTTCCCACCTGACTGTGGTCACATTCTTCTATGTTCCAGCCTCTTATATCTACATGAGACCCCACTCCAGCTACTCTCCTGAGCAAATCAAGCAGATCTCACTCTTTTACAATGTCTTCACAGCCTTGCTCAACCCTGTGGTCTACAGTCTGAGGAACAAAGACATTAAAAGGGCATTTCTCAAGGTGATTGGGCATAGTTCAGTGGACTATTGATTCAGGATCCAGCAGAAGCTGGAGTAGAATATATTCTATTTAAGGAAGGTACAGTGTCTTTATTTAAGTAACTGCCCTGTGCATTTGAACCAACATAGTACTTAACAGTAGGTAGACAAACCATTGTGAAACCAAGGTGGCTGTATTTGTTAGGAGGCTACTTTAAGTAAGAAACAACACCAAAAACCTCAGTAATCTTTGTGAATTATAAGTGAAAATGCTCATTAGTTACTCATGTTGTTAGCTGTAGGTTGGGAGTGACCTTCTCTTCTCTCACATCCACCTTGAAGCTGTTATGTGGACTGCACCTTCTATAACAGAAGGGAGCATTGCACAAGACTCATTATGACTCACTGCTTGTCAAAAGTGACATATTGTTTACATCCATTCCACTTATTACCACAAATTATGTGGTCAACCCTAGTGGTAAACCACTTAATGCTATTTTCTTCCTACCTAGAAGCAATTAGGATCGCACGGAATAGTCTGGTATATGTCGTTTCTCTACGATGGCCAGTAAATAACAGAGATATTGTAACCTATCATTGTACCACAGAAACAGTGTCATACATGAAGGCAATGAGGAACATTGACCGTGTTTTATGTAAGTGACATGGTAATGGAAAATGTTGCGTGTCAAGCAATATTAACAAAGTGGTATACATAAACAGTATGTGCTACCAACCCTAAAATAAGTCAATAGTATGCCTAACCTGTGAAACTTAGATATGTGACTTTATGCATGAAATCAATGTGGTTTGTGAGCAGATATGGTGAACTTCACATTGTATTCTCAAAGACACAAAGCTTGACATTAATGGTCCTGGGTTCTCATCTCAACTTTGCTGACTTTGTTAGTATATGAATGATTTTGGCCAAATTACTTCGCTTGGATTTCACTTTATTAATCAATAAAATTAACACCTTGACTGTGTCTCCAAAGCCTGCTTGGACTCTGGGGTTCTCCATTCTCTTTTCTCTGTTCTCTCCCATGTGGGGACATGGTAAGAAGGTAGCTGTCAATGAGCTAATAAGAGAAAGAGATGCTCAGTAGATGTTGCTCATGCTGCCAGCTGACCACAGAGGTGATGGCTAATCTTGTCTGTCAATGTCACTGGGCTGAAAGACAGTTAGAAAATTTATAATCATATTTCTCAGTGTACCTTTGGGGTGTTCCACAGGCGTTGGGCATGTGGGTCAATCATCCAAGGGGCAATGTATTCAGAAGCTCCTCCTTCATTCCCAGCCACCCAGACATGAAATAATCACACAGAAACTATATTATTTGCAGTACTGTTTGACCATTAGCTTAAGGGTCAGCTAGCTCTTACATCAAACCATATTAGCCTGGAAGGAATCCACATGTCATCCTCTGAGGAAGCAAAGCAACACCTCCAAAATTTTGCATACAAAGTTCCAGGCCAGTCAGGGCTACACACTGAACAATCCCTCCTCCCCCCTTCACATCACACTCACACACAAATGCTGGAGGAAGGCCCTCATAGGCATATAGAGTATGTAGGAGAGGCAGAGATGAATCACAGGACAGGGCAGAGGCAGGGTCCATGAGGATCCTGAGATGCTGATTGGAGGCGTGCTGCACTCTGAAGAATGATAACCTCTGGTGGGGAATATTTTGTTAAGCCGTAGTACTTTTGTTTGTATTTCAGTTGTTTAACTCTATGAAGCTGTGATTCTTTGCCTATCTAGAACACCTGATGGTCTAATAAAGATCTGAATGGCCAATAGCAAAGTAGGGGAAAGAATAGGTGGAGAAGGCAAGCAGAGAGAATATACAGAAGGAGAAATCTGGAGAAAGAGGAGAGGTGGCCAGGGAAGGAGAAGGACATCAGGGGCCAGTCATCTAGCTACACAGAAATTCAGAGTAAGAGTAAGATTTACAGAAGTAAGAGAATAGGAAAAGCCCAGGGGCAAAAGGTAGAAGGATACATAAGTTAAGAAAATCTGGCAAGAAATAAGCCGAGCTAAGGCCAGATAATTATAACTAAGAATAAGATTCCATGTGATTTATTTGGGAACTAAGTAATGGGCACCCAAAAAAAGAGTCAAAAGAATAAAAACCATCATACTACAAATGTCCAATATAGGGCTGACTTTAGGAGGAATGACTGGGAAAATGTGGGATTGAATGCTGGGACTCCCAGGGGACTCAGGATGTATGAATGAAGGATCTCCCCCTTAAAGAGCTACAATGCATGTGGAGCACCTAAGAAAGACTCTGCATCGGAACCTGGGAGGAGTGACCAATGTTGATTATGCTGCTGGAGACAGAGCTGGGGAAGAGTGGACTGGGGAGTCAAGCAGAGAAGAGCAGGTAACTGGTGAGAGGTGGTGGTTCTGGGAAATGCACGGGTGGAAAGTTTCTGACTAGACTGCTTAGGGTGAACTTCAATTTGCAGCCTCAGATGTTGTCATGGAAACCTGCACTCTTCACATCCAGCCACCTGTTTGATGCCCTCAAATCCTCTAGATCATCTAGCTGCTGGGTGGACTCATTCACAAGGGTCCCTGCATGGTTCCTGAGGTCTGCAAGATCATACATAAAAGTTTTCTTTCTGCAAACTTCACTCACTGTGAAGGCCTCTTCTCTGGCTACTACTCAATGTACCTTCTTTGTTGTCACAGCTTATGACAGATATGTGGGCCATTTGCTACCTAATTCATTATAGTGACATCCTCAACTGGGGACTGTGCATATAGTGAACAGCTGGGTCTTTGGTCTGTGGTTTCCTCTCTGCTTTGTTACATACATTCTTCACCACGAGTCTGCCATATTGTGGGCCCAACAAAGTCAACCACTACTTCTGTGAAGGCCCTTCAGTGTGTAGCCTGGCTTACATGGATATCCACCTCATTGAGATGGTAGACCTGGTCTTGGGTGTTTGGTGATTGTTACCTCAATTTCTCTAATAGTGGCCTCTTACATTCATATTGTCATGGCAATTCTGAAGACTGAGTCCACCCAGGGCTGCTGCAAGTCTTTCTCCCTCTGTGTCTCTCACATGACTGTGGTCACACTTTTCTATGGTCCAGCCACTGACATCCACATGAACTCCAACTCCAGCTACTCCCCTGAGTGAGACAAGCAGATCTTCCTCTTTTACAATGGCTTCACAGCCTCGCTTAAACCTGTGGTCTATGTTCTAAGGAACAAAGACATTAAAGAGGGTATTTCTCAAGGTGATAGGGCACGGTAGGGTAGACTACTGAACAAGGATCCAGGAATAGCCAGAGTGGAGTATTTTAGAAAAAGGGAGTGTCTGTATTTATGAAACTCCCTGTGCATTTGAACCAACACAGTACTTGATAATTGGGACAAACCACTGTGAAACCAAGGTGACTGTCTTGATTGACAGGCTACACTAAGGTACAATTCCAAACACCTCAATAATCTTACTGGATTGTAGATCCAAAGATTCATCTGTTCATTATGTTTGTAGTTGTAGGTTGGGAGTGAACTTTTTACTTTCACATTTATCCTGAATGTCACCCTAGAACAGAAGGGAAGATACAGTGGACAATCTCACAAAGGCGCAACTTCTCAAGATTGACCTGCTTCTCTTGCCACACAGTCTTTGAACAAAGCGAGTAGTATGATTCAGCCTGACAGAAGGGGATGGGGAGCTTTCTTTATAAGAAGAAACAATACATATTCTGTGGTCATGGAATGATATGATGTTTCCTGCACCTAGAAGCCAGGAGATCATGTATATTACGTAACCTGGTTTGGTCCCCAGAAAACAGCAGCATACTTATAAACTAACACAAAACATGCTGATGTAGGAGGGTCATCTGCCTATGTATTACTTTCATTGGTTAATAAAGAAACTGCATTGGCCTTTTGATAGACCAGCCCTTAGGTTGGTGAAGTAGACAGAACAGAATTCTGGGAGGAAGAAAACAGAGTCAGGCAGATGCCATGATTCTCTGACCCGAGATGGACACAGGTTAGGATCTTTCACCTCGTGGTGCTACACAGATTACTAAATATGGGTTAAAGCAAGATATGAGAATTAGCCAATAAGAGGCTGGAACTAATGGGCCAGGCAGTGTTTAAATGAGTACAGTTTCCGTATAATTATTCTGGGGCTAAGCTAGCCATGCAGGATCCGGGTGGGACGAACAGCAGGCCTGCTCGCCTCTTCACTACAACATGCAGACTGGATAGCATGATAGTAGAGACAGCAGAAGGCTGAGGCACTATATGCTAAGTAGCACAGTGCGTGTTTTCAGGACAGAGATAAGATGATAGTTTGTGGAACAGAACCAATACAGCTAAGAGAACAAACCTCACACATAACTTCAGTGTGGTCTATGGAGAAGCATAATGCCCTCTTCTGCCAAGTGCTGCAGTGCTGGAACTGAAGGGAACAGGGTTCCCATTAGAACCTTCCAACATCTGCTCCAATTTTCAGGCACACCTAAGGGCAGGCTCCTCTGTTGACTGCTGACTACTGGTTTCCTTTCTGCCCTTTGATGTGGGTGGGTATACATTGCCTCCCACCTTCAGAGTAGCTCTGACCTGACCAATCAGCAAATTCCTCTCTGATTCCGTGACTGAACTATTCTTTCCTAAGGAGGCCTCAGACTCTCCAGTTTTATTTTGTGGTCACATATTTTTGCATTATGGCTACACTCCATTCATAGTCAGTACTCGTTGCTATTGTTTACTTACAAATCCATTTTTTGAGAATTCTTGCATATCCTGGGGTAGCCTGGAATTTTCACATTGCTGAAGTAACCTTGAATTTTTGATCTTCCTGCCTCCAGCCTCCACCTCCCCAGTGCTGTGATTATTTTGATGGGTCACCAAACCTCAGAGAGGTTTTGTTTCTTTGATGATGTTCTTTGTAGTGTAAAAGTTTTCACTTTGGTAAATAAAATTAATGCTTTGGGGGGGGGGTGGCTGATTCGCCTCATGTAGCCCTGCCTGGCCTGAATCTCACTAGATTGAACATGCTGGCCTTGAACTCACATAGATCCCCCACCCTCTGACTCAGGAGTTCTGGGCTTAAAGGCATACTCCACCACTCCTGGCCAAGTTCTCTTCTCTTTTGTTATTTTGAAGTGTACCCAAGAAATTGTTTCTTGATCTCATGTCATGAAAATTCACTCCTGTGTTTTGCTTTTAAAGTTTCTTTTGTGGTTTAATACATTCTGAATTAATTTTGTGTATAGTAGTATTAATCCTGAGATTTGCATGAAAAAAAATTGGTTCCCCAATTTTGAACCAAATTTGAAGCAACCTTTAATTAAATACTGACCAGGATAGACTTTGCTCAGGACCACTCTCTAGAATTCCCAGTGAGTAGCCCCAAGACACTTGTTTAGGGGCCTTTAAATATAAAATCGTATGGCCACCATAGTTTCCCATGTGGTTTTGATATTTTCCAGAACAACACCTCCAACATCCCAGGATATAACCTGGTCTTGAGTAGGTGGGGCTTACAGGTTAGCTTTGGGTCTCATTCCCCCCCGCCCTTGAGTTGTTTCCTGGATCAAATCCTTGAGTTTTGATGGGTACTTGTTTATATTTGGATCTAATAACCATCAGCTTAATGGTACCCAGATAGGAATTATTATTTAGTTAAGGTATCAATGATACAAGAGCCAACAATAATTAGCAGAAGCAGAAGGGCCAAATGCTCTGTGATGGCTGACATCACAGTTATTATCTAGAAGGAGGCTGGAAATTGATGGGGTCCCAGTCATTTATTTTATCTCAGCTCTCATTTTTGTAATTTTTTGTATATCCGTAATGGTTTATACAGAAATAATAACTTACTCTTAAAGACATATAATGCCTCTTTATTCTGTACTAATCAAGTCAAATGCCCTATGATATTATAGAATTGTTGAGGACCGGCCTCAACAAAAATACTTCTTTCCAGGGTAGAGGCATGGGAAAATAGAGGCAGAAACCACAAGACAGTATCGGAAGGGAGTTTCAGGGATTATTCAGATCCTTAAAATCACCTGTGTTTATATTTCCACAGTTTTTATATCAAATGTAATCTGGGGAGAAGGTAGCAAAGGCTTCATTAATATGACAGCACAAGACTTCCTATTCTCAGCATTATGTTACCAATCAATCTCTGTTAGCCTAGATAGAACTTAGACAAGGATAGACCTTT
The DNA here is from genome assembly GCF_014885135.2 of Alexandromys fortis. NCBI lineage: Eukaryota > Metazoa > Chordata > Mammalia > Rodentia > Cricetidae > Alexandromys > Alexandromys fortis. The sequence continues at coordinate 4,353,641 of NW_026068004.1, forward strand.
TGCCAGTCTACTTAGGTCGTCATCTTGCTGCAGACTGAGAAATACCTCAGTCTCTAGTGTTTAATAATTGGTGCTCATAGCTGTGGCTCTAATTTTAGTCTTTTATTTACCTATTTATCAAAATCACATATTAACAAAGACATTATAATAAAATAACTTATAAATTTAAAATGTCCCATAGCCTTATAAACATGAATAAAATTTAAAAGTAGTTTCTTAAAAACATCCAGTTTTTTCAATTTAAATTTTCTGTAAAACTCCAAAATTTACTTTTTAAAGAAGTTTAACATCTCTGAAAATAAAGTACTATTTTTAAAGAGTAAAGACACAGAGCACAACCATAACCTGCACAAGACAAAACCAAGCTCCAACAGTACAGATAATTTCCTATCTCTCAAACCAATACCACCTGGGTGACTTATGTTACAAAGTTTGGCTGCCAGCAAGCTATGACTTTGTATATGAACACATGAAGGTACAGCTTTAATACCTAACTTAAAAAGCATTGTTTTTAAATCCCATCTTTCATAAACCTTGTTTTTAAGACAGGAGAGGAATTAACATATAACAATCCTAGTCCAGTTCTAAAGCATCTTTGTAGACCTGTTGTCTCCTTGGTAGGCCCATACCACGTGGTTGCCCTTAATCAAGATGACAGAGAATCCATAGGATATCCTTCTGCTGCAATCCTAGCAAAGATGGCTGCCATCCACGTGGCTGCCTAAGGTAGCATGCCGCACGTTGCTTATATCCCAGATGTAATCATGCCACGTGGTTTCTTTAAGATTAACTATACACAGACTTCTCTCAACCCCATGTTATGAAGTTCAAGTTAACTTTTGTTACAGATATTACAGATTTTTAACCATATCCAATAAATGTATAAACCAATAATCTCTTTAGCTGTTCTGTTTTTTTCCCTGTCACACTTTTTTATCGTGGACATAGAGACTTGAAGCATGCCTGGGTCTGAAAAGGGGTGTCATGACCAATTTCCACGGGCAGCCTTTCAATAAAGTAGGACAGCATGAATAACTCTAATATTATCCATTCCCAAATCACATTTGAGTCTCTATTACATCAGATCCAATGGTCAGAAGGTGCAGAGAAATTTCGGGGTAGGGTGCCTTTGTAGCTGCCCCTGAATCCAATTCCCACAGGCACAGTGCTGCTGAGGTAAAGCAGCTCCTGGCTTCCATGCAGGGACTTTGGGTTTTTCAAAGCTGCCCACAAGCCCCAGACATTGCATTCTTCATCAAACATATTGGCCTCCCATGTCACCAGGGGTTGCTCAGGGCTCCAAGATCAGAACAGAGAATCTGGTAGTTCTGGTTGAATTCTCAATTAACCAGAAGTTACCAGTGGGTCATGGGACATATCCCTTTGCCCTGACTGGGGAAGCACAGCCCTCAACAGGTCCTCCATGTTCCCAGATAGAGTACCCCACAACCAGAATCCAAAAACCAGGCAAAAGAAAATGGCATAGGAAGCTAGCTTTAAAAAGGCACCCATGACGTACCAAAAAAGGAGTCCTCCAAAAATAACAACAACAAAAACAAACAAAAAAAAACCTGCTCTTGCTATCTCCTTTTTTCAGCAAGGCGGTTCAAGACAAGGGAGGATTGCCAGAGCCAGAGTGAAGAGCCTAGCTCCAGAATTTGGGGTGCAATGGTCTTTATTTTCTCACTGGGGTCTCCAAATGTTAATCCTGAGATCCACAAGAAAAAAAAATCAGTTGTACAATTTTGAACCAAATTTGAAGTAACCTTTAATTAAACACTGACCAAGATGGACTTTGGCCAGGACTAATCTCTGGAATTCCCACAGGATACCTGTTGTAGTGGCTTTTGAGAAAGAAACAATACAGGCACCATATTTTCCCAAGTGAATTTGATATTTTCCAAGGACTACAACTCCCAGGATTCTAGTAAGTTACCTGGTCTTTGAACAGGTGGTACTAACATGTGTGTGTTATATATGTACATAGATATATACTGTATATATGCATATATATACTATATATTAAAGGATGAATGCTTTTGTATTCTTTATCACTATTTTTTTCTCATTGATGTCTAAAATGAAGTGTCATAAATCTAACATCAGCAAATATCAGTGTACACAGAGATATCTCTAGCAGTTCATGAAGGCACAAGTAGGTTAATAAGGAAGTGGTCCAAGTAGTCTACTCCAGATGCATCCCTTCCAAAGCCTGAGCCTGTGTTCTTCAAGGGCAGAAGCCTAGAGAGAAATGAGGAAAAGGAACAAACTCATGCTGACTTTATACACAGTTCTGTGTGACATGTGTGACCCACATGACAGTGGCCATGAGAGTACTGTGTCCTGTTTCAGGATGAGAAGAAACCCTTCTGGGAAACAGAGCACTGTCCGTGACATTTACTTTAGAAAGAGGAATGTCTTCCAGGAAAGAGTCTATGTTGATGAGCACATTATGGCCATGGCTTGGTTACATGGTCATTAACATCCATGGAATATAATAGTAAAATTGGATAGAATGAGTGTGGACAGACCTGTGGGTTGCCTTCTCAGAGATAGATAAGAATGGTAAGATGTTTCTGTCTCATGTGGATCCCCATTAAAGGTGTCCTCAAGAGGAAAGGGTGTGAAGAATTAAGTGGATGGGATGGCATTCTCTGCAGACACCTGTGTGCCCCTTTCCCAGGACATTCTCTCACTGCTGTTCATGGCCATCTTCACTTCCTTCTCCAGATACAAAACCAGAAAACTTTTGAAGTATTCATCTCAACAAAAAAGCCAATTCTCACATAATCCATTAATGAGGCATTGCCATCTGGGGACCAATTAAGGAGTCCCTGCTTGTGAGAGCTGTGGGTCTGCTTCCTTCTCCTTTCTCCAAGCTCACTGTCTTCTTTAGACCTTTGGGTCCTTCTAGTGCACAGTGAAATCTCAAGAGTTTGATTTTTACCTTTATGCTGACATTTTGGAGTCAGCCCATGACCACTGTGGAGTAGGCCCAGCTCTGAGCAGCAGGAACACTTCGGTTAGAGGAGAGGTAGAGCCATTAGCTTGAACCCTCACATTAAGCATTCCATAGGCATGGCAGATTCAGCCTCACCCAAGAGGCAAGTGTCCAGTCCCTGGAGTTGGCTCTACCGTTCCCAAGTTGGGTGATCTTTGTCAACTCACTCATGTCTGCTGTGTCACTGTTTATTTATCTGTGCAATGGGCAGGTAGAATGATGTTTGACAATTGCTTGGGGCTGCAATCTTTAAAAACCCAAGGTGTACAGTCCCTGTAGCAGCCATGAGGCTTGGATATGTCTGCCTGCCTTTTTGTGTCCTCACTCAGAAATGTGTAATTTCTCCCCACTCCCATATTTTTTTAAATCTCCTCTGTCTTTTTCTTTGACAGATCTCAAATATACCTTCTGTGGAGTTTTGGTCTTTTTCACTTTTTCCAAGAACTGTCCAGATATGGGATTCCTTCTGTATATTTGTTGTTTTCATTGGTTAATGAATAAAGCTGTTTTGGTCAATGGCTTAACAGAGTAAAGTCAGTCAAAAAATCCAAACAGATATAAGAAGCAAGAGGTAACAAAAAACGAGCCTCGTGGTAAAATACAAAATAATAGAAATGGGTTACTTTAAGATGTAATAGCCATCTAGAAATATACCTGAGACATCGGCCAAATAGTGTTGAAATTAATCAAGTTTCTGTGTGATTATTCGGGTCTGGGTGGCCAGGAAATAAATGAGCAGCCTCTGCTTACATGTCCCTATAATGTAACATGCTTTTCTGACATGTTACTGACCTTCATGTCTAATTCAAATGATGTGTGTGTATGTGAGTGTATGTGTGAGCGTGTGCGTGCACACACACATGCACGTGCATGTGCACTCACATTGGCCTTTCTCTTTTGCGGTTTAACCAATAAAACTGTAATAAAATATCCAAGACTAAACCCACCAGAGCCAGGGTGGCTGTTTCTAAATGTGACATTTAATGGGTTATGTCTACTTCACTCTGAACCTGGAAGAATCTCTGCTGGGCTCGACTGCAGAGCTGATGAGGAGCAACAACAGGAGTGAGGAGAGTTGGGATCAGAGCTGTGGATCAAGGCTTAGCAACAGCGCTACAGGGGCCAAGGTGCTTCTGATTAGTGCTGATTGCCAATTACTAAGGTGTAAATACACCAATCGTGACCAAAGGAATGATTGCAACACATGCCACTGAACAGCAGTTGAGATTATACAGTGTTTCAACCAGCAAAGGTGCCATGCTAAACAACTGCTGGAACACAGAGCACAGGGAAATGGGGTTGCTCATCAGGGTGTGCAGAGCTCAGAGATTTTGTTGCCTTTACTTATTTTAATTCTATGATTCAAACTCTAGCCTCAAGCATTCTATTTACGCAGGTGCTAGACAGCTGAGCCACATTCCTAGGCACTCTGTGTTTGTTTCCAGTACAACTTATTTAATTGTCATTTCATAATTAACTTTAACTATTGGCTGTGTTTAAGGAGCAGCTTGCAGGAATTCTGGCCCCTAATCAGTTATCACTCTCAACAGGAAGACGTTATCATCCAGTTTTCTCCTTCTGAATCCTTAGTAAACCAAGACACAACAGAAGGCAGGGCTGGGAATATAACACTGACCAGTACTCGTTGTAGGGTGCTGACATCATCACGCCTAGAAAGGAAGAAATGACTATTGGAATTCTACAGAAGATGCCATGAAGGCAGAATGACAGCAAGTTCAAGAGAATATGCTCCAGGGTTGGATGCATTTGGACACAAGTTCTTGTTTACATCTAAGAGTCAGTCACTAGCCCCTTGGAGAGTTCTCTCACTCCACTGTCTTAGGGATGTCACTGCTGACTCCCATGTTACTATATTATGGTTGACTAGTGTGTTTATGTGTATCAGCATTTTGTGTATGTATGTATATACATACATACACACATACATACATACAGCACATGCTTTCCTTGTCCCTGGGGAGGTCAGAAGAGGGCACCAGATCCTCTAGAACTGGAGACATGGATGGTTGTAAGCTGCCACGTTAGGTGCCAGGAACCAAACTGGGTGTTCTGAAAGAGCAGGAAATCCACTTCTGCACATAACCACCCTTCAGGTCCCCTTGCTGTTGGCTCTTCATTAGCACCAGAGTGGATGCGTAACTGCTGCAAGTCTTTTTTCTGTCTTTTCAGCCAACTCCCTAATCATGGCACGAACACATTATTAATTATGAAAGCTTGGCCAATAACTTAGGTTACTTCTAACTGGCTCTGATAAGTTGACCCGTATCTTTTCATCTGTGTGCTACCACACTGCTCCTCTCTGTTCCTCTCCTCTTACAAGTCTTGCGTGTTCTCTGTCTCTCAACATCTCTGCCCTTCTTATTCCCAGCATTCTTATTCCTCTCTGCCCCCAAAATCCTGCCTAGTTCTTAGCCATTCAGCTTTTAATTAAACTAATTTGAATGACACATCTGCATAGAGCACAGAAAGACTATTCCACAGCAGATAGCTTGTTCAGATATTACACAGCAGAGAACGAAGGACTGTGATTGCCCCAAGGTAGTTGAGGAAGGAAGAGGAGTGTGACTCTAACGTGCTCTCATTGAGGGTCAGGGCTCAGGGTTTGGGCAGTAAATGAGGAGTCAGGATGAGAACTTAAACCTTTGACTGTCTATCAGGTTCGTGTCTCACCTCCTCCTTTTTGATCTGCTATTATTCCCCAATAAGTCTGGAAAAGGGAGCAGGTCACCACTCCTCTGACTGTGGGGTTGTCTCTGCCTGCTCTGGCCCCCAAGGATTTCCCTGTAGTTCTCTTGCTGACGGTATCCAGGAATCATCTTAGCATCCCTAATGGGAACAGAAATGGTCCTTTCCTGGCTCCTCTGGGGAGGTTCAGAGAGGAGGCAGTGTCATAAAACCTCAGCATCTGGTCCCACTGGGAAGAGGTGAAGATGTCTGACCTTGCCTTTGTTAAGCAGGATTTTATAGTCACCATCTTCAGGCGTCAGGGCTGGTCTACTTGCATAAGAGAAGCAAGAGATTCCTTCCCTCAAACAGCACCTTGGAGTTTCTCTGGAGATTGAGCTACCTAGAATCCCAGCTCTCTGGACTCATCTGCTTTATGGGGCTTCCTCATAGGAGTAAGAAACACTCAGTGACACAGTCCCTGAATTTACAAGTGGTGAGAAGGTCCCTGGTATTTGGCCTTTGGATGGAGTTCAGGCAAGTGGGTCCAGAGATAATCATCAGTTCAGCCCTCCATCTCCAGGTCCCCTGCCCACACATATCTAACTGCCCTGACCTCTTCCCTCATTTCCTGCTCCTCTTTCCTCTCTTCTCAACCTTCTATCTTTGCTTCATTTTCTTTCTTCATTTATTAATGTAATAAATATTTATAGTCCGTTCTTCTGTTTATAATCATGTTGGACACACAAAGAATATGGAATCCTAAGGTCAAAGACCCAAGTGAAGCAGAAAGTCATGTCCCTGAGAGAGCAGTGGTGGTCAGTGTCTTTGAAGGAATCTTCCCACTCACAGGGTCAGAGCTCGATGCACTTTGTGGGCAAAGCAATCATGATTTTGGTTTTTTTTTGGGGGGGGGAGGGTGTGAGTTTGCTCTAGCCTCATTTGGGCTCAAACTCACTATATAGTTTAGTATTTCCTTGGCCTCCTCATCCTCAGCCTTCCAGATGCTGACTTCCTAGGTTGGGGCTGCCATGTGTAGCTTTTTCTTGCTTTGAACTCAATCCTTATGTCCTCGTTTGTTTTGCTGGGCTCACAGCTGCACTGGTGGGACCCTGTACGCAAAATCAGAGATCACTGGGCTGGGAAACCATAACATGCTGTGGGTCACTAAGCTGTGTCCCCATGCCATAGAAATTGCAGCTAAAATCCTCTTTTCTTGGATCCTCCTACATTCAGTATATCCCAGGGCCTCCCACATTCAGACAGGAGGGGAAATTGCCTCAGGAGAGCAGGTCTATTGCTAGTCATTCAGCTCTGTCCTGTTCTGGGTCTCAAAAAGTTCAACTAGACGGACAATGTGAAGACTTTGCCTTCCTCCTTTTCCACTTCAGAGCCTGTGTGCTAGAAGCAGAGAAGGTGACTGAGAGCCAGGCTCTAGCAACAAACCATCTAAAGACACACTTTCCTCACACCTTGTAATCTGGAACAAGCTGCCCTCTCCAGGCCGTAGGTTCACCTATAACACACAGGTAAAAATACTTCCTTGAGTGAGTTGTGATGCTGAGCTAAATTTAGGGAAACAATGGCTGGAATATACAAACTACCGAATAAATGTTACTTGTTTTTGTTATTACAAACATTAGGAAATCACGCATTCAGCCATACTCTTAACAGAGATAATTCTTTCTCAGTTGTATGGGGACTCAGTTAACAGAAGAAGCTAGTTTTGTCCATGTTGTTTGGCGTCAAAATTGGTATCAGATCCCTCTAGGATTCCATAGATTGTAATCGCCAGTGAACAAGAATGCAGGATGTATTCAACCTGGGCTAGGGGCAGGAGGTGGTAGCATAAGAGGAAAGGCTTGCCTTGAAGACGTCTTACCTTTGCTTACTATAAGAGGATAAATAAATTTATGAGGCTTGATGTTAAAAACCTGGTTGCAGTGCTCTGCTGCTGGTCTCTGCCTCTGATTCCATCGGTTGATGGATGAAGGTTCTATGGTAACATTTTAGGTATTCATCAATCTGACCACAGGGCAAGGCCAGTTTGGTCACTCTCTTCTCTATTGCTTAGGGTCTTATCTGGGGTTATTCTTGTGAATTTCTGGGAATTTCTCTAGAGCCAGGTTTCTTGCTAGTCCCACTGGGCTGAGCTCCCAAAGTCCAGTTGAAGAGTAAGAGGGGTAAGAATATGAGCAAAGTGTCCCATAATGGGAACACTTACTAAAACAGTTTACCAGAGCTAATGGGAGCTCATCAACTCCAGCCAGACAAGGAAGAAACCAGCATAGGTCCAAACTAGGCCCTCTAAATGTGGGTGAGAGTTGTATGGCTGGGCAGACTGTGGGACCACTGGCAGTGGCACCAGGATTTATTCCTACTGCTTCTACTGGCTTTTTGAAATCTACTCCCTTTGGATGGAGACCTTGCTCAGCCTAGGTAAAGCAGGGAGGACCTTGGACCTTTTCCAAAGCAGTGTTCCTTACCTTCTCTGAGGAATAGATTGGGGGGGGTGCATGGCAGGTAGGTGGAGGGAATGCAAGAAGGGGAGGGAGTGGGAATTGGGATTGTTATGTAAAATGAAAAGAGATAGTTTATTTTTATTAAAAAAATAAAAGAAAAGAAATTACCAAAAAGGGGGGGGAACAATATTGGTTGCAGCCAGAGGGTGCTGCTGCACACTTGTACTGCCAGCACTCAGGAAGCAGAGGCAGGAGGATATCTTGAGTTTGAGGCCAGCTTGGTCTACAAAATGAGTTCCAGAACAGCTAGAGTTGTTACACAGAGAAACCCTGTCTCAAAAAAACCAAAACAAAACAAAATAAAAATCAGCCCTTTTACAAATGTAAAGAAAATNCTTTTTAAAAGATCCTACACAAGACGGTATGATTCGTCTTTCCATATCCAGAATATTTTACTCCGTATAATGTCCTCCAGTTTCAGTCACAACCTGGTCTACAAAATGAGTTCCAGAACAGCTAGAGTTGTTACACAGAGAAACCCTGTCTCAAAAAAAAAAAAAAAAAAAGACAAAAACAAACAAACAACAACAACAACAAAAAAGTAAAAACCAAATTTGGTTGCTACAGATTTACCACTCAAACCCACAGCACACTTGGAACTGATTGTTTGTATGCAGAGGGAGGTAAGAGTAAAAAGGAAGAAATAACTTATCTTCTCACATATCCACATGATCCATCAGCATTCCCTGGGAAGACGACAGTGTCTCCAGTGCACTGCACACCTGACCTTCTGTCATTACTCACAGGACTACCTGTGTGAGGGCCTGTGTGTGACTGATGTTTGCTCTGTCATCTTCATCTATTTCGTTTCTCCGTTTTTGCATGTATCTGTGGTATGTGTGTGAGAGTGTGAGTGTGTATGTCTGTGTGTGTGGTAGGAGACTAATCTGGGGTTCTTCCTCAATTGCACTCACCTCGTTCGTTGAGGAAGGGTCTCCCAGTTGAACCCAGTGCCCATCACTTCATCTAGTGCAGCTAGCCTTCTTACTGTGGGGATCCTATCTATGTCTCTGAATTTCTAGAGCTGGAATGAGAGTGTGAGACTACATGTGACATGTCATGTGTTACATGGCATTTCCAAGAGTTATATGAGACGATTAAGATATTCATCATAATCCAGAGGCAAGAGTGTCATCGGCCTCATTTGGCTGATGAAGAGATTGAGGCATTGGGAGGTTTAGTAACTTGAGAAGAATGCACAGAAACTGAACAGTGCTCAAAACCCACACCCTGGCCTTTCTTTTTTCAATTAAAAACTATTGTTTGTTATTTTATGTGTATGGGTACTTGTGACATACATGTTTGTGTACCACATGTATGTCTTGCCTGTGAAGGCCAGAGGGTGGAATCAGATCCCTTAGAACTGGAGTCACACAACTCTGAGCTGTCTGATCCCCTTCAACAGCAGTCAGTGCTCTTAACCTTTGAGCCATCTTTCCAGAAGGTTTCTCCCCTTTCTGTCTGTGTAGCTGGCATGTGACAGGTGACACATAGACAAATATAATTCTCTTACAGGCCTTACCATGTGGATGATTCCAGAGCAGAACCAAAGCTGGGTTTCTGAGTTTATCCTGCTTGGCTTCTCCAGTGACCCCACGACCAACAGCATCCTCTTCATTGTGTTCCTTCTCATCTACCTGTGCTCAGTCATGGGCAATGGGCTCATCATCCTGCTGATCTGCCTGGACTCACATCTGCACACTCCCATGTACTTCTTCCTCTGTATACTCGCCATGTTGGATATGGGCTATGTCACCACCACCATGCCCCAGATGTTGGTGAATCTTCTTGCTCACTCTAAGACCATCTCCTTTGCTGGCTGCTGGATGCAGATGTATGTGTTTAGTGCCCTAGGTATAACTGAGTGTACCTTCTTTGTTGTCATGGCTTATGACAGGTATGTGGCCATTTGCTACCCACTGCGTTACACTGTCATCCTCAACTGGGGACTGTGCATACGGCTGACAACTGGGTCTTTAGTCTGTGGTTTCTTCTCTGCTTTGTTACATACTTTCTTCACAATGAGTCTGCCATATTGTGGGCCCAGCAAGGTCAACCACTATTTCTGTGAAGGTCCTTCAGTGCGTAGCCTGGCTTGCATGGATACTCACCTCATTGAGATGGTAGACCTGGTCTTGAGTGTTTTTGTTGTTGTTACCCCAATTTCTCTAATAGTGGCCTCCTATATTTATATTGTCATGGCAATTATGAAGATCAAGTCCACCCAAGCTCGTTTCAAGGCTTTCTCTACCTGTGCATCCCACCTGACTGTGGTCACATTCTTCTATGGTCCAGCCTCTTACATCTACATGAGACCCAACTCTAGCTTCTCCCCTGAGCGAGACAAGCAGATCTCACTCTTTTATAATACCTTCACTGCCTTGCTTAACCCCATGGTCTACAGTCTGAGGAACAAAGACATCAAGAGAGCATTTCTCAAGGTGATGGCAAATGGTAGGATGAACTTGTGAACCAGAATCTAGGAGAAGCTGGAGGTAGAGTATTCAATGTTTAAGAATGAGACAGTGTTTTTATTTACGTAACTGGCCTTCCATTTGAACCATCGTAGTACTTAGTACATACATAAACCAACTTGAAACCAAGGTGTCTGTTTTGGTTAACAGACTACACTAAGGTACAGCACCAAAAACCTCAATAATCTCTGTGGATTATAGCTGTGGAATGTTCGATTACATTGTGTGAATATATGTCACTGTAATTGGTTTAATAATGAAGCTGACTGGGCCAATAGCTAGGCAGGAAGAGACTGGCTGGGTGAGCCAGACTAGAAGAATGCTGGGGGAGGAAGGATGGAGTCTGGAGTCACCAGAAGAGACAGACAGAAGCAAGATGGGCATGCCATATTGAGAAAAGTTACCGAGCCATGTGGCAGAGCATAGATAAGAAATATGGGTTAATTTAAAATGTAAGTTAGTAACGAGCCTGAGCTATGGACTGAGCATTTATAATTACTATTAAGCCTCTATGTGGTTACTTATGAGTGGCTTGTGGGACACAAACTTTTGCCTACATATTATAACTGCAAAGATTTTTTGTTGCTCACATTGTTTGTTAGCTGTAGGTCGGGAATGTAGGTTCTCTAGCACCCACCCTGAAGCATTAGCTGTTGTGAGGGCTACACTTTTCTATAACAGAAGAAGGGAGCATGCACAAAACTCCTGATGACTCACCACTTCTCAAAAGTGACATATTGTTTACACCCATCCTTTTGATTACCACAAGTTGTGTGGTCAACCCTAGTGGCGCACCACTCAATGATATTTTCTTCCTACTTAGAAGCATCACGGACAGTAAGGACCAGAGATAATGTAAACTATCATTGTGCCACAGAAACAGTATCATACAGAAAGTAATTAGGAACATTGACTGTGTTTCACATAAGTGACATGGTGGTGGAGTGTCAAGCAATATTAGCAAGGTAGTGTATATAAACAGTATGTGTTACCAACACAAAAATAAGCCAATAGTATGCCTAACCTGTGAAACTTAGATATGTGACTTTGTGGATGAAATAAACGTGGTTTGTGAGCAGATATGGTGAACTGCACATTGTATTCTCAAAGACACAAAACTTGACGTTAATGGTCCCGGGTTCTCATCTCAACTTTGCTGTCGTGGTTACTATATGAATGACTTTGGCCAAATTACTTCGCTTGGATTTCACTTTATTAATCAATAAAATTAATACCCTGACTCCAAAGCCTGCTTGGACTCTGGTGTTCTGCATTCTCTGTCTCTCTGTTCTCTCCCATGTGGGGACTTGGTAAGAAGGTAGCTGTCAGTGAGCGAGGAAGAGAAGAAATGATCAGTAGATGTTGCACAGGTTGCCAGCTGACCTCAGAGGTGATGGCTAATCTTGCCTGTCAATGTCACTGGGTTGAGAGGCACCAAGAAAATTTGTAAGCATATTTCTCAGTGTGCCTTTGGGGTGCTTTCCACAGATGTTGGGCATGTGGGTCAATCAACCAAGGAGCAAGCTCTTCCTTGCATATAGATGGCACTCTCTAATGGCTGGGAGCCCAGATGGAAAAAAATCAACAGACCAGCAGCAGGAAAGGTTGATTTTTCTTGGGTGGGTGTGACCTATGCATTTGTTACACCCTGCAGACACCAGACTTCAGCTGCTTTAGTTTCACAGTGGGTTCACACAGGCGCTTCTCCTTAACCAATTTCACTGTAGACCTCTGAGCCTCTCTGGGGCTTTGGATTGTAGGTTGGTTATCCTACACTTTACTCTTAATATCCACTTATGATTGAGTACATACCATGTTTGTCTTTCTGGGTCTGGGTTACCTCACTCAGAATGATCTTTTTCTAGTTCCATCAATTTAAGGCTAAGAAATCTTACTTGCTGCCATGTACTCAAAGCCCAGAGCAGGAAAGACGTTATAAACTCAAGCTCCTAGAAGATCTCTAGCTAGTCCCTGGCAAAAGCCGTTCCCGCCTCCCTCACTCGGCATTCCCGTGTCTCTGTAACTCCGAGTGGACAAGCTCATTTGTGAGCAAACTGCCCACTCGTCTCTTTTTAGTCCTATGGATTACACTGAGGGCCTCATGAATGCTGGGCAAGTGCTGTGCCATGGAGCTACATCTCAGGAGCCCTTCTCCATCCTTTAGTCACAGAATAAGAAGTCTTGGTTTTTTAATTCTTTGTGCTCATCTCTTGGGCACTGGTGTTTTGCTTTGCTTTGTTTTGAAACAGGAGGTGAGCATCTTGACCCGGGTCCAGTAAAATACGTCCCCCTTTATCTTTGATCTCTTTATCAAAGCACTCTTACATGGGCACGTTTGTAAATAGGACATTTCCCTCTCTGAGATCTGAATTTCCTCTCTCCCACTCTCTTCCAGCAACCCCCTGGTTCTGCCCCATCCTTACTCTGAGTATCTCTCTCCTCTGAACTAATCAAATCCCTTAGCTCGCCACGTCTTGTAGGGCATCACCCTCATCTGGGCAACACAATCAACTCCTCTAATAGTTCTACTACTTTTCTCTGTCCTTGCAATTTGGGAGTGGCACACACGTTTAATCCCACTAATCAGGAGGCAGAGACAGGTGAATCTTTGTGAGTTTGAGGCCAGCCTGATCTACAGAGTGAGTTCTAGGACAGCCAGGGCTACACTGAGAAATCCTGTCTTGAAATATCAAAAAAAAAAAATGATGGTAAAGTCATCTGAAAACCATCTTCAAATTCAGCCTGCTTCTCTGAGTGAGAAGTCTCTGGAGGTCTAGCAGGGTTTCCAAAGACTCTCTAGAGCAAACTGCTCTATGCCTCCTTTAAGGTGCCAGGGACTCTATGGGGCCACAAATTGGTGTTTTATACTGCTAAAAAAAAATATCCAGCAATCTTCTCACCCCAGCTTCCTCAGAGCTGGGATTAAACGCATGACCACCATTTCTGCTGCCTCAGCAACTTCTCAAATCAAATACTTTAATAACACCACTGCTACTCAATCCAGATTTGAGCAAAGGTTTATTAAAAGTGGGATATTAATGACAAAAGGTCTTAGCAATGCTGATTGGTTATTATTAGGGTATCTTCAGGCAACAACCTGAGGGACTGTCAGGTTTTCTTCAGGGTTTTATTGACTTGAGCTGGTGAGTTTCTAACTAAACACAGCAGACTAGAACACAAACAAATGCTAAGCTTGTCGTTGTCTATTCCTTTCTTAAGAGCAGACTGACTGCTCTCCCTGGGCTGAGAGAGTCTCAGATGTTGCTTGACAGTTGGGATGGTAGGAATAGATATGGAATAGAATAGAACAGTGATGATTTTACAGAGATTCAATATGCCAAGCATCATTCGGAGACCCTTACCTATTTTAACCTCACAACAGTCCCAAAAGGTGGGTGTTTGCTATAGTTATTACCATCATCCCAAGTCTACAGACAAGGTGTCAGTCTACAGTGTACAAGCTTGTAATCCTGATGATATAATCCAGGTGAAACATCAACTGTGAACCCAGAGTGTCTGCTGAGGGAGTCGGTGTATCTCCATCCTGAAGCCCTGGACAGAGATGCATTGATAATGACCAATTCCAATATCCATTCCTTTTTTAATTAATTTTTTTGTGTTTTGCTATGGATATTGAGTTCCCTAAAACTGGAATTATAGACAGTTGTGAGCTGCCATGTGGATGCTGGGAATTGAACCTGCATCCTCTGGAAGAGAAGCCAGTACTCTTAACCACTGAGCCATCTCTCCAGCTCCCCTATATCCTCTCCCTAATGTGATTTTTAATATTGTCAGCTTGATGGGATCTGGAATTACCTAGGAGAAAAACCTCTGGGCATGCCTTGAGGGGTTATCTAGATTGGGTTAACTGAGGTGGGAAGACCCACCTTAACTGTAGGTAGAACTATTCTGTAGAGGTTTTGTACTGAATGAAAAGAAGATAGCAGGCTGAGAACAAGCCTTCTTTTTCCTCTGCTTCCTACTGTGCTTACAATATGAGCAGCTTCCTAGGCTCCTACTGCCATCAGTTACCCACCATGATGGATGGTACTCTAGAACCTTTCCTTCCTTTAACTGTTCCTGTTTGGACATTTTACCACCATGAAAGGAGAAGTGAGGTCACTTTCCCTCCTTCTGAAGACTTTTCTTGCTCCTGAATAAAATGGCATAAAGTTATGGACTCCGTCACCTTGTCTTAGCGCCCTGAGTTGATTTAATATGCCCCATTATCAGGCACTGTCACATGACAGCAAATGTTAATGATTCTTCACATGTGTCAGAGCCTCTGCTGGCCCTGGGAACAGAAATAAAGCAGACACTTGGCACTCTGTCTCCAGGTGAGTTCCCTGATGCTTGAGAGCAGCCCACCTTCTGGAACATCAGAAGACCATACAGGAACCCACCTTTACACATCATCTTCCTAACCCTCAGTGAAAGATTCTTGCCCATCCCTGTGTGATGAGGAGCAATAGTATGTCAGGGCCACAGACTGTTCTTTGGGATCCAGTTGCAGCCTTCTGTGCTCTAGTGACCTCACTCAGTGGTTCGTCCCCAGCCTGTCACTTTGAGGAAAGCCCTCTTCACATCTTTGTTTCTCAGGCTGTAGATTATAGGGTTGAGGAAGGCAGAGATGACATTGTAGAACAGAGCCAGTTTCTTGTCCCTCTCTGGGGAAGCATTGGCCCCAGGGTTCATGTACATAAACATGGCAGGTCCACAGAACATGGTGACCACCGTGATGTGGGAGGCGCAGGTAGAAAAGGCCTTCAGTCGACCTTGGGCTGAGCGAATTCTCAAAATGGTGGCAAAGATGCAGATGTAAGAGGCCAGGATGAAAGAAAGAGGTACCAGGAGAAGGATGAAACCCAGGATAAAGTCTACTCGGTCGTTGAGGGATGTGTCTGCACAGGCAAGCTTCAGAACAGCGGGGACTTCACAGAAGAAGTGATTGATCTCATTGGGGCCACAGTAGGGCAGCCTCATAGTGAAGACAGTGTAGACCAGAGAACAGCTGATGCCCCATAGTCCACAAAAGATCACCATTGCTCCACACAGCCAAGGCCTCATGATAACTTTGTACCGGAGTGGGTGGCAAATGGCTACATATCTGTCATAGGCCATGACGGAGAATAACCAGCCCTCGGTGATGCCCAACACCAGAAAGATGTACATCTGAGCCACACACCCTGAATAGGAGATAGTTTTCTTCTGGCAGACAAGATGCACCAACATCTGGGGCACTGTGGTGGTGACATAGCTCATATCCAGCATGGAAAGGACGCTGAGGAAGAAATACATGGGTGTGTGGAGGTGGGAGTCCAGGTAGATCAAGGTGACAATGAGCCCATTGCCCACAAGTGTCGAGAGGTAGAGGAAAAAGAAGACATTGAAGAGGATTACATTAACTTGGAAGTCCCTGGAGAAGCCCAGAAGGATGAACTCTGCAACGGAGCTGTGGTTCTCCAAGGAGAAACTTTGCATTCTTCTCCCACTGAAGGAAGAAATGAACAAAGTGGTCCAGCTGAGAGTGCGTGTTTAGGTGCTTCACCCGTTCTAAGACCTTAATTCTCCTTGGGGTTGAGGTCAGTTCGGAGACTGAGGTCTGAATTTGGAATATTTAGCTCAGTCAGAGCCCCTGGCATGTCATCTCTTTTCCTTTATCATATCCCCCCCCCAATGCCACCGTCTTTTCCCTCTCCTGGAACCTACCCTTCCACACTGCACTGCTTCCCATCTCCCTTGTGCAGCCTACAGAGTGGGGATGAAGATGAACCCTCCCCCTCCTGTCTGAAGGCCTGCCTCCTGTCCAGAGCCCTCTCTTTTGGTAACGCAAACATCTGAGAGAGCTGGAGAAGTGGGGAGGATGTACGACTTCATAAACAAGGGAAGGCCCTAGTAAATTTTACTTGTAACTGTGTTTGTCGGTCCTCTGGAAGCTTTTGGCACTTTCTTTTAGATGAGTTACTCAAACTCGACAGTTCTGCCTCTTCCTGTCCTTATCCCCTGATAGTCTCCCTGCTGGACTCTATAAAGTTGACTTTCACCTAAGACAGAACAGTAGCAGCCTCCTCTGAGACAGAGGTCAACCTCACTGGATTCTGAGAGAGGACTGGACTATAAATGAGTGAGATGAGAAGTCAGAAACAAGACTTGGGGGCAGGTAGCAAAAGTGGAAAAAGAGGTCGAGCATGTATACACCAAAAGAGGAGATAACAAAAGGAGAGAGAAGCGATGTAGCGAGCACTGTGAGGAATAACAAGCTTCCTGAGTAGCAGGTCCAGCAGGACGGGGATGAAGGGACAGAGGTGAGGATGAGGTGGACACAGATGCATGAGACTCTGGCTGTCAGAAAGCTCAGGTCCACATTCTCACAGCCCAGTCTCAAGGGCTCATTCTTCATGGCCGCCTGTGTACAAAGTGAGGAAGATCTGACCCAGGGATTGAAAACCAGATGCCTTGCCTCGACTAGATAAAACAACTAACTGATGCCAACACCAAAAATGTTACAGAACACGTGTAAAATCTCCCTGCAACACATGAAACTGAAACATCCAACCTTGGCCATCCATGGTGGCACACACCTGTGATTCCAGCACTCAGAAGCCTGAGACAAGATGCTGAGTTCCAGGGCTGCCTGGGTTACACAGGGAGTTCAAGGGCAGTCTGAGCTACAGAGTGAGCCCCAGGTGAGACAGCAGGTTACTGGGAAGCACCAGGTCAGTACAGAGAATCCAAAAGGACAGCATGAGGCTCCATCATTGAGAAAGGATATGGATACAGCAGATCTGGTACCATGGTCTGTGTCTGCAGTAGCCAGATCGTATGCTGAACAGCATTCTCATTCCTGGGCTGTACCTTAAGGGGGCTGAAGAAAAGTCAAAACAGACTGTGAAGAAGGATCTGGAGGCCATGATGTGTGGGAAAGAGGTGAAACAAAGAGGGACATTTCTCCTATAGAACTGAAAGGTTAAGAGCATTCCAGAACCAGAGAACTCTGTAAGTCTACAAGTCATATGGAGACACAGATGTACCTTTTCATGTGGTCCCAGATGAGCCTTACCCTTGGAGGTTCCAAGAGATGAAGTTGAGAGTCACATGAAGAAGGAAGATTTAGTGTAAAATGATGCTACTGGGAGCACTTTAAGGTGCGCTCAGCTGTCCTGGGATTCTGGACTCCATTAAAGATTCAATGAAAACTAAATAGCCACCTGCAAAAATGCTCTGCGGCCAGTTCTGCCCATGGTGGGGTGGGAGAGTCTCGAGCACACTCCAGAAGGGAGAAGAGAAGACTTGGCCACATTTGTCTCTTCTCTCGTCCTCCAGTGTCCCCTAAACCTGGTGCCTGAGCTACTGCAGAAGCTCCTAGGCATCTTAATGCCAGTCTATGTTTTTTTTTTAAAAAAAAAAACTGATCAGAATATGATACAGAAAATGAGAAGGGTGATACAGAGAGATCAGTAGAAGAACCGGGGGTAGGTAAAGGAGTCAGCCTAATTATGACCACCTAGGACAGAGGCATCCTAGAGAGAATGGCAGGATGCCAGGCTCCACGCTGCCATTCCCCTGTCCTCCAATGGCACTGTATGCTTCTTCCTAGTTCCAGTGTCTGCCTCCAGCTTCCTGACTCTCATAAAGCCTCACATACGCTATTTAAAGCCATCACTGCAACTTCTCACCTCCATCTTTCCCTTCACTACCTGTTCCCTTGTTCTATATCTCAATCTAAGAATCCAAATCCTGGAATGCTGAGGGGGAGACCACAGCTTCATCTCCACAGACGCAGCCTCCTCCTCCTTCTACTTTCCTCTGTTGCAACCAAATAACAAAACAACAACTAAAGAAATGCAAAGAGAGAGAGAGAGAGAGAGAGAGAGAGAGAGAGAGAGAGAGAGAGAGAGAGAGAGAGAGATCAGTGACCAGAGCAGGACAGAGATCAGTGGGAAGAACAGAAACCAGGATGGAAATTCTTGGTGTGAGAAAGGAATTGGAAGCAGACAGTTGTGGTGCAAACAGATGGGGTTGGGGTGGGGGTGAGGGATGGGGTGCGGGCGATGGGGACAGGTGGAGTGCATCAAATAGGACTGTGAAGACTGTGAGTCTCAGGCAGCTATCTCTGCCTCTCCCTTCCTTACCTGACCCGGGCTCTGTGTGAAGGCTGAGCCAGGAGAGGGCTAGGTTTTCCTTTAACATTCTGATCCTAGTCCTCAGGGAAGAGGAAGCTGTAGCTCCTTAATGAGTCTTCTGTGCCTTCAGGTCCTCTGGGTCCCTTGTCAGCCCCCCCAGACCTGGAGCACACATCTCACAGTATCCCTTGACACAGAAAGCCTCACAGCCAACATCCTTGATCCTCCCAAGCCCAAATTCCCTGTTGCTAAGTCCTTTCCTTTTCCTCCTTTGCCATCCAGTGTGAAGATCAAGTGGAGTAAATGCATGGGCTAAGAAATGCAAGGGCAGAGCCTATGGAGGTGGCTCAGCGGGTAAATAACTTATTGCACCAACATGAGGAGCTCAGTTTAATGCCCAGAACCCACCCATGGAAAAATCAGACGTGGTGATGTGTACTTGTAATCCCACAGACAAGGAAGCAGAGACTGTGGGATCTTTAGGGTTTGCTCACCAGCTAGCCTAGCCTTACTGGTGAGATCCAGGACAATGAGACTGCATCTCCAAATAAAACGGACAGCACCTGGGTAACAAACCAAGGTTACTATCTGGCCTGCATATATATGGGCACACGCACCTGCATATACGTTTGAACATGCACTCATACACAGGGAAGGCTTGTAAGGATGAAGGCTGGACATACACACTGGGGAAGCTTTCCATGATCATAAAAACAATGACCACGTTTCTCAGGAACTGTGCGGGTCAAGCACCGGAGCGCTTGCGCTCGGCCTCCCTAGTGTCTCATTCTCTCTGTCACGCTCTCCTGGGCACTGGGCTATGTTGGGTCCTGAATTTTTGTAGCCCTGAAATACTTTGGCTTTCTGGGGGAGGGGGGAAGGAATATGACTTAAGCAACAAAGGGATCCTTCATGAAGCCTGGCCCAAGATGAGGCAATAGATACTCGAGGTGAGAGCAAAATTCCTGGAAGACGTGAAATCAAACCCTGATTATACCACTTAACAATACGGTAATAGTTGACGTACACCAACCCTCTGCACCTCAGTGTCCACAACACCAAAGGAAGCAATAACAGTATAGGACAGGTATAGGATCAAATATGAGCACGTATGATGTAGATGTGGTAAACTATGCATATAATTTAGGCTGGACGTGATGTTGCAAGTGGTTTATTCCATCCAATGCTCATAAATTTGTCCCCACTGGATTTCAAGGTAGACTATCAAGATGCCATGGGTTCCAAAGGACAATGGATTGGGAAAGCCAAGGATCATGAGAATGGCGACCTTGGGTGCCAGGAAAAGGTGAGGAAAGGTATGCTCGGGGCTTAGAAAGGCTGTGTTGGGCCCTGGAGAATCCCATGGTTCAGAAGACACACAAGCCAGGAAAATCGGGGCTGGGAAGATGGCTCGCTTGTTGAAGTGTTTGCTGAACAAGCAGGAGGACCTGAGTTTGGATTCCAGGAATCAGTGTAAAATCTGGGTATCACATCGGTAACCCTAATGCTTGGCAGCTGGGCGCAAAGACAAACAGATCCTTGGCCAGTCAGCCTAGCCAATGGGTGAGCTACAAGTTCAGTGAGAGATCCTATTAAAAAAAAAAAAAAGACAGGGAGCCATATCATTGAGGTATCATGGACAAAGCTTCCCTGTCAATTCTGAGACACAATCACTAGGAAAGCAATTTCCTAGTTTCTGGCTCTTGCAATCTTTCCTCCCCCTCTTCCATGGTGTTCCGCTGAGCCTTACGTGTGGAGTTTGTGCTGCAGGTGTATTGACTGGGGCTGGACAACCCACAATCAGTTCGATGCATTTCGACCAGTTGTGGTTTTCTATAATGGCCTCCAACTGCTACAAAGGGAAGTTTCTTTGATAAGGGTGGAAGCCAGTGTTATCTGTGGATAGATCACAATTGCGGTGATTTAGGTCTGACTAATGACCTTCACGTGCCCTCCTCTCAATTTTGAGTGGGTTATGATTTTTTTAAGAAGTAACTGCTTTGTTGCTGTTGTTTTGTTTTTGTTCTACCGTGAACTGGAGAAAAGAGAGCCCAGCCACTTGATGCAATCGTATTTGATACATCATAGCAGCTCTTCCTATTCAAGGGATTCAATGCCAAGATGCAGGCTATACTTTAAGATTTCTCCTGATCTTTCTTTTTTAAAAAATTTATTGAAGATAGATGTATTCTTACAATACATCTCAAACACAGTTTTCCCTCCCTCCAGTTCTCCCAGGCCCCCTGTCCAGCTCTCCTCTCCCTCCAGATTCACTTTCTTTCTCTTTCTTCTTTGGAAAAGAGCAGGCCTCCAGGAGACAACAATCGAACAGTACAAAACAAGATACAATAAGACAAGACAAAAACCCTCCTATCGGGTTGTCCAAGACAACCCGATAGGAGGAAAAGAGTTCCAAGAGCAGGCAAAAGAGTCAGAGGTACACCTGCTCTCACTGTTAGGAGTCCCACAGAAACACCACGCTAACAACCATAGCATATACACAGAGTACTTGGTGCAGATCCATGCAGGCCCCGTACTTGCCCCTTCTGTGAGCCCTGCTTAGTGGATTTTGTGGGCCATGTTCTCCTGGTGTCCTCCATCCCCCTGACTCCAACAATCTTTCCTCCCCCTATTCTGCAGGGTTCCCCGGGCTCTGAGGAGAGGATCCCCATTTAGATTCACTCTCCCCATAATGTCTGGCTATGGGTCTCTGCATACACTCCCATTTGCTGCCAGAGAAAGTCTCTCTGATGACGACTGGACAAGGCACTGATCTATGAGTATAGCAGAATAACATTAGGAATCATTTCATTGACTTTTTTTTTGGACAGTATTGTGTAGTTCTACCCTAGGTCTCTGGGCTATCTAGTCTCCATTTTACAGGTTGATGTTCTTTTTGCTTCTGAGGTCAGAGTTGAATGATATTATGAGTTCTTAAACTTTCAAGATCTGAAAATAAATAGGAAACTTCCAGGAGAAACTCACAAGGCAATTTTATAAATAGGTGAAAAGACATTGGGAAAATGGGGGATGCGGGTATCCTCCCACTTATACAGACGCCTGAGAAGTCAATGGTCCAAATACAGGGGACCTCTTGAGAGGTGGGAAAATTGAGTGGGCCTGCTGTGGGTTTTCAGTGCTTTGAGAATCCTAAGAAGAAATCCCCCTTTGTCTCCATAGATGGCCCTCTCAAGCCCCCTCTGATGACCCCAGAGCATTTTTCTTAATAAGTCCCCAAAAAACACAGTGAGCATGCACTCCATACAACTCTGTTTTTTATCTGTAGGAAACCAAGGCTCCTCTTCTCCAGGGCTTTCCTCCTTCAAGGCTGAGTTTCTCAGGCAGTAAACCTGCCCTGGAGACTTCCCCCTGAAAGTCCCACATCACCCTGAGAGCCGGGTTCTTTAATGCTTGGGGAATATTAGCAGCACTGTAAGTCACAGTTGCTTTCTCTTCCGGAGAAAACTGTTAATGAACAAAGCACACTTTAGCATTTACTGGTCTTTTGTAACTTTTCAGTCATTCTTGGTCTACAGGCAAAACTTTTTTAGTTTTTTCTATTTTTTATTGTTTAAAAATTATACAGTATATTTTGATCCTACTTTTAACTCATCCAACTTCCTACCTATCCAAATTTATGTTATTTCTCACTCGAGAAAAATCAAAACAAAAAAATCAATAAGAAAAAAATCAAAATAAAAGGCACACAGAAAAAAACAAAACTTCTTTCAAAACAGTTAAAAGCAGCTGGGATATTTTTTAAATTTAATCTTGTGTCTATATGAAGGATGCTTGATTTAAAAGATTTGCTTGTGTTACTTTTTGCTAAGCACTTTAATGATTTGTTTTAAACTAGAATAATAGAAAAAATAATACAGGAAAGATTTATTTATTTTATTTCATATGTATGAATGTTTTGCTTTCTTTCATGTTTGTGCACTACATGCATACTTAGTGCCCTCAGAGGCCAGAAGAGGGCACCAGATCTCCTGAAAGTGGAGTTACAGACAGTTGTGAGCCACCATGTGGGTCCCCAGAATTGAATCTGGGTCCTCTGCAAGAGCAGCAAGTGCTCTAAACCACTGAGTCATCTCTCCAGCTATTGATGAAAATGTTGCTATTGCGATGCACAGTCTAGTAGCTCAAGCTGCAGAACTCTGGCGAGGAAAGGCTGATTTCTCATCATAGCTCTAGACTCCGAGGTTCTGGTCCTGCAGTTATTACCTGAGAATAAGACTCCTTTTTTTGAGACAAGGCCTCACCATCTAACTCTGGCTGTCCTAGAACTCTCTGTGTAGACTAAACTGGCCTCAAAAATACACAGAGATTCACCTGCCTCTGCTTCCGGAGTGCTGGGATTAAAGGCATGGCCCACCTTGCCCAGCTAGAGCAATATTCTTAAGTCTTTTCATCTTTCCTCAGTTGTAGCCATTCATTGTATCGACCAAGCCTCAGGTTCTCTCTTGGACGTTTCAGAGTTATGTCTTGTAAAACATAAGAGCCTGGGCCTTGGAACTAGTACCTGAGTTCAAACACCACGTGTGTTGCTTTCCATCTTGATGACATTTAGAAAATTTAGTGCTTTGTATTTTAGTGTCTTTATTTGTGTTAAGGAGATATCACACACCTCTAGAGTTAAAATGTGAAGTAAAACAATAAATATCTATCAGTCAGTCAGGGAGGAACACATCTTGTTGGTCCAAATATCCAGGAGTCAAATTACTTAAGTTCTTGAGTTCAAAACCAGCCTAAGCAATGTAGTGAAACTGCACGCACTTCAAGGAAAAGAGGAGGAGGAAGAGGCAAATGAGGAGAAAAGAAAAATGGAAATGAAAACCACTGCTAAAAGAAAGCATAAAGCACTGAGTGACTGTTACACAAATGTAATGTTGGTTACTATCATTTGGACACCATGTGTATTACCAAACACATTTGGCAGCTGGAAATTAAATTTCAGAGAAATGAGGTGACTATTCCAAACCAATATGATTTTTTCAAAGTCATAAAAGGTCAGTGATATGACTAATCTTGGGCACAATTCTTTGAGTCTTTTTCTAGTGAACCCATAAGCAAATGGATGTGAAAAGCTTTTTCTTCTTGTGTCTCCCTCATCCTGAGACTCCTCTCTCATTCACTCCAAGAACCTCAGTGAGACAAAAGAGCCCAGAGGCATTGCAGACAGCCTCTCTCCACTGCCTACTGAGTGTCCTCTCCCCTTCCAATTAACTTGAGAAAAGCCTTCTTCACATCCTTGTTCCGGAGACTGTAAATAATGGGGTTAAGAAAGGCAGAAATGACATTATAGAACAAGGCCAACTTCTTGTCATCGTCTGGGGAGGCTTCTGAGCCAGGTCGCATGTACATGACCATGCATGGAATGCAGAACATGGTGACCACGGTGATGTGTGAAACACAGGTGGAGAAAGCCTTCATCCGCCCTTGGGTGGAACGAATCCTTAGAATGGCTATGAAGATACGAACATATGAGGCCAGGATGAGGGATAATGGGATAAGAAGCAAGATGAAACCCAGGATGAAATCCACTTGGTCATTGAGAGATGTGTCTGCACAGGCCAACTTCAATACAGCAGGAATTTCACAAAAGAAGTGGTTGATCTCATTGGGGCCACAGTAGGGAAGATTCATTGCAAAGACTGTGTAGACGAGGGCACAGATGAGACCACAAAGGGCAGAGCTGGCCACCAGAGTTATGCATAGGGTCTGGCTCATCTTGACTCCATAATGGAGTGGATAACATATAGCAACATATCTGTCATAGGCCATAGCTGCAAAAATCCAGGTCTCAGTGATGCCTAATGTCAAGAAAATGTACATCTGGACCACACACCCAGTGTAAGAGATGGTCTTGTTCTTGCCTACTAGATGAGCCAACATCTGGGGCACTGTTGTGGTAGCGTAGCTGAGGTCCAGCAGGGAGAGGATGCTGAGGAAGAAGTACATGGGTGTGTGGAGACGTGTGTCTATCCTAATCAGGGTAACAATGAGCCCATTGCCCAGGACTGTAAATAAGTAGAGGAAGAGGAAGAGGAAGAAAAGGATCCAATTAGTCCTGGGGTTTCTGGAGAAGCCCAGGAGGATAAATTCAGTTACAGAGCTGTGATTCTTCCAGCCTCTACTGTGCATGGCCTTCCTTCTGAAAAGAGAAGAGGACATATGACTAACTCCCTTGCAATCTCCATGATAGAATGCTATGTGAAATCCATAGATAGGGAGTTGAAGATAAAATACACACCTCTCCATGCCCAGAGAGTAGTCTATCAAAATTGGCCTTGCCTAGCTCTAAGTACCTAGTAGAAATTCCACTAAGGACTTTTTGGGTTATCCAGCTAACTATCCCCGATAAATACCAAGGTTCCTGTGAGATGCTATATAGAACAGAAGCCTTATTTTGAAGAACACACCCCCGCCACACACACACATATGTACACACATGCACAACATAAATTAGTCAAAATGAGAAGGCTAGACATGCCTGTTGTTCCCTAATGCCATTATTTCAAGACAAATAGGTACTATAAGAAGCAATGTAAAACAAATAAGGAACTTAGACATAAGTTCTGAGGCCAACCCATTGAATTTCAGGCCTATTTGCGATCCAAGAAGAAGAAGAAGAAGAAGAAGAAGAAGAAGAAGAAGAAGAAGAAGAAGAAGAAGAAGAAGAAGAAGAAGAAGAAGAAGAAGAAGAAGAACAAGAACAAGAAGAAGAAGAAGAAGAAGAACAAGAACAAGAAGAACAAGAAGAAGAAGAAGAAGAAGAAGAAGAAGAAGAAGAAGAAGAAGAAGAAGAAGAAGAAGAAGAAGAAGAAGAAGAAGAAGAAGAAGACGACAATGACCTAGGAAAGTAAGAAAAAGGCAAAATTGCTAGCATCCAGTTTAACCCTCTCCCGTCTTCCTCTCTGACTCTGTAAAGAACCCACATGCCATATATTTTTTTAAGAAAAAAAAAAACACTTTATGACCTTCCTTGAATATCCTTAAGTGTGGCCCTCTGTCAAGAGTGACATTGTGTTTCTGATCTGTATTCTTGTCAATTTGCTTTTTAATAAAATTTCCCTGATACTTCACAAATGAAACAAAACATAACAAACTACCCTGACTTCTGTTCCTTTTAAAGTTCTGTCTCTTTGTCCTACCTCCCCAAGCCTTCCTGCAGGAGTACAAGTGCGCAGAACAAATTAACACACAATGATACACTGGGACTCTAATTTTGAAAGTCAGAGAAGTATTCTGTCTTCTAATATTTCTCAAAAAGATGAAAGGCATGGACTTGGGAATGGAATCATTGTGGGATGGGACACTGTCCTTAAGCAGTAGTGAGGAGACCCTGGCATCTCTGCCTCTTCACAGAAGAGGTGAAGGGTGGCTGCGGGTCACTTTAACATGGCCTCAATCCTTAATTTGAGGTTGGCAGCCTAGTGGCAGAGGATATGCTTGACCAATCTTTTTCTGCTTTCTGTTCCCTTTGCTGGTTCTTAAATGCCTGCTACAGAATGCCACCGCCTCTGTTTCCATCTTTTCTGGGTCCTGAAAGGGGAAATGGTCAT
This sequence comes from Alexandromys fortis, assembly GCF_014885135.2. NCBI lineage: Eukaryota > Metazoa > Chordata > Mammalia > Rodentia > Cricetidae > Alexandromys > Alexandromys fortis. The sequence continues at coordinate 4,380,011 of NW_026068004.1, forward strand.
TTATCAAGAATTACTGTAAAAATAAGTGTTATCTGATTGTCACCACAACCCACTGAGGTCAGAGCCGCTATTTTCCTTTACAAAGAATTAGAGTTGAAGCCTGGTATGTGGCAAAGCCAGGAAGCAAAGTCCAAGTCCTATGTTCTCACTGTGTGAAGTTTATCTCCTGCATCATCCATTTTCACAGAGAGTTTAGCAAAGATCCCAAATACAATGCATGTCCACTTTAGATGTCATTGTGTGGGAAGCCTGACCTACCTAGTCAGTGTTAGAGGACAGAAAGCACACATTTCAGAATGGGAAATGAAGGGTTTCTTTTATATAAAACCTTCAAACTCTGGATCAGGATTACAGTAGCTGAAATTCTGCACAGAAAGTACAAAGCAGATTATTTTTGATTTAGGTTAAAATCACATTCCATAAAACCATGGGCAGAATTCAGCCTAAAATGAAGGTAGCATTTGTGTTAGAGGCCAGATGTTATTATACTGGGGTCAGTGGGGTCTAAATTTGAATCCACACTCACCTGCTAGCACAATGCAGGCATTTGAGGCTGATCAGTCTGAAATGTAGTTCCATCTAGATCCATTGATACAGTTGATTTCTTAATATGTCCCCTGGGGTGTGCAATGAAAAATGTTATCTGTCATTTCCTAAGCCAAACTTCTAGTGCCTTCTGCAGTACTGTTCCTCTCACCACCTTTCTCAACTCGGTTAGTGGTGATTTCATCCTTGGAGGGGACTAAAATGACAAGAGAGCCCCGAAGTCTTTGAAACATTCTCTTTCTCCCACACTTCATGTGCAACACATCAGAAAATATTGTTGGTTGCCTTCAAATATGAGGAAAAAAAAGATCACTTCTCACCACATCCACCATGTCCACCATATCCACCACAGCTACCACATCCACCACATCCACCATGTCCACCACATCTACCATGTCTACCACATCCACCATGTCCACCACGTCCACCACATCCACCATATCCACCACACCCACCATGTCCACCATGTCTACCACACCCACCAGGTCCACCACGTCCACCTCATCCACCACATCCACCATGTCCACCTCATCCACCACATCCACCATATCCACCATATCCACCACATCCACCATACCCACCATCTCCACCATTGCCTAAGTTGTTATCCTTTCCTGTCAGGAGTGTTGCAGTACCCCCCCACAAATACTCCCATTTCTCATCCTCTTTCCCCACAGTCTTCTCTCCACACAGTTATTTAGGATGAATGTGTTTAAAAGGTCATCATGCAAATCCTCTTATTAAAATCCTCCAGTGAAACTGGTTGAGGTCACACACACACACACACACACACACACACACACACACACACCTGCAATCCCAGCACTTGAGATGCAGAGTCGTGAGCTTGGGGCCAACTTGGGCTATAGAACAAGATATTGACTTAAAGCAACAACCACCACCACTATGGTGGACTCTTTTAAAAAGTATTACTATCTATCTATCTATCTATCTATCTATCTATCTATCTATCTATCTATCTTCTATCATCTATCTATCTATCTATCTATCTTCTATCTATCTATCTATCTATCTATCTATCTATCTATCTATCTATCTCTGTGTGTGTGCATGTGCACATTTATGTGGGGGTAACACACACACCACAGCATACCTGTGAGATCAGAGGAAAACTCACAGGAGTTAGCTTTCTCTTTCCACCAAGTGGGTCAAGTGGAACAACATGAATAGAAAGCTTAGCAGCAAGCTCCTTTCCCCAACTAAGCCATCTTGCTGGCCCTATAGTGGCTTATTGAGTCACCAGGAAAAGCCAAAGTCTTGAGTGCTTCAAGATCACTCAACACTTCCCAGTCCTCACTTCCCACTTCTCACTTCTCCATCTGCTCCAGCCACACCCTCTTCACGGAGCCTCACTCAAAGAATGCTACTGTTTCTGCACTTTTTTAGAATTCTGTTTCCACTGTTGGAAATTATCTTTCTCTGGGCCGCACTCTCACTTTATACAAGGGTTTGCTCAAGCGTGGTTTTCGGAGAGAATTTCTAAGTCTCTCCTTGTTTGATTTGAGCATTGTTGAAATGTTGTGGAAACTTGTAGAAATTTATCAAGAACGTGCTGAAAGTTTTTACATTTCTCAAATGAGCTTCTCCTCCAATAGAAGCAACTTTTTCATGGCCCTGACCTGGCTATCTTACACCAAAGACAGGATATCATAAAGAACATGGGCAGTAGAACAAGAGCTGGAAGCTAGTCCTGACTGATAATTAACAGAGTAGCCTGGGGAAAAGTACCTAAATTCCTTGTGTTTCTGCCCTCATCTAAAAGTCAGAACCCATCTCGAAGGGTGTTGATAGTAACTAACTAAAGCATTACATGAAAATTTGTTTAACGTGGTGCCTGCAAGAGAGTATTCAAAATAATATTTATTACTACTATATTAGTTTATCATTACAAGTTCTTTTTATTCGGAAGGTTTAGAAAAGGGGAATGAGACAGAGAGTAACTTGCCTGATGGTGCACAGCTATGGAGAAAAAAAATCCACCTCTGTATTCCAGTGCCATCCTGATGCGCCACAGTGTTGGAGCAGTGGTTCACGGTAGACTGGTGGGAATTTCCTTTTCGGGGCCTTATCTTATCTTCAAGCTCCTTACCTATCTTCTCTTCCTGAGTCCAGATGCAGTGTACACCTCTGCTTCATACCCATGTCTTACAACTGCCTTAGCCAGTTCCAGAATCCAGGTACTGGGCTGTAAAAGGGTCCTACTTCAGTCACTCTCCAGAGCCACTGAGTCTCAGCAGCTCCCTTGAAGATGCTCTGGCTGTTGTATTAATGAGGCTCATGGGTGTCAGGGATCAAAGAGTACCTAGGGCTGGAGCCAAGATGGATACCAGTATTATCTCAAGGGCTTTCCAGTCCTGAGGGATCCCATTAGTCAGAGGAAGATTCCAAATAGGTACAATCATCATGCAGGAAACTCTCTGGAGGGGAGACCAGAACTCCTGGAGGGATGTAGAAACTTGTCATTAAACTTAAGTCTCCATTTTGGCACCTGGAGGTAAGGACCACAAGGGAGCCAACACCAGGACCCAATTTTCAGTCACTCTTCTGGCCCTATTTAGGTCTTCCATAGAAAAAGAATTTTTGAACTAGATGCTTCCCAAAATCTCATCTTAGAGGTGAGAAAACTGCTTGGGATAATGCTCTTGTGTGCTGTAAAGATTTGTCATTTGTATTGGTTTAATAAAATGCTGACTGATCAGTAGTAGCCACACAGAAAGTATAGGCAAGGCAACCAGACTACAAGAATTCTGGGATCAGAAGAAAGGCAGAGATGCAGTCATTATCCAGAAGCAGGGGAAGCAAGATGAGAATGCCTTACTGATAAAAGGTATCAAGCCACATGGTTAAACATAGAAAAGAATTATGGGTAAATTTAAGTCATAAAAGCTAGTTAGTAATAAGCCTAAACAATAGGCCAAACAATTTGTAATTAATATAAGCCTCCGGGTGTTTATTTGGGACTGAAAAGCTGTGGGACTGAGCAGGACAGAAACTTCTGCCATTGGCTCCACCTGCTGCCCAAGACACACAACTGAACCCCACATTCAGATGACCAAGTTCAGTGCTATGCCGGTTCCCCAGCTGTTAGTCTAGAGTCAGGGAGCTCCCATTAGCTCAGGTCAACTGTTTTGGTAGGTTTCCCTATCATGGTCTTGACCCCTTTGCTCTTATTATTATTCCTCCCCCCTCTTCAACTGGACTCTTGGAGTTTGGTCCAGTTGTTAGGTGTGGATTTCTGTACCTCTTCCATCAGATACCAGATGAAGGTTTGATGATGACAATTAAGGTAGTCATCAACCTGATGACAGGGAAAGGCCAGTTCAGGCACCCTCTCAACTATTGCTTAGAGTCTTAGATGATATCACCCTTGTGTACTCCTGGGAATTTCCCCAGTACCAGGTTTCTATCTAAACTCATAAAGGCTCCCTCTATCAAGATATCTCTTTCCTTGCTTTTTTTCTCTGTCCTTCCCCCAACTGGACCATCCTATTCCTTCATGTACTCCTCCCTACTGCCCTTCTCCCCTTCCCCTTCCACACTCCCGCATTCCTCCCATACTGAAGCTGCTTCCCTGCACTTCCTGTTTTCTCAGGTAAAATTTTATCCCTGAAGTGTCACTGATGGAGAATAAAGACTAGATAGTGGTACCTTTGTATAACTTAGACAACTACATCTACATTTTCTTGGTTGCCAAATTCAGAAAATAAACTTCCAAATGAAGTTTGGAACTTCCAAAGTTTATGTGGTTGAAGGACATAAAAAGTCATGCTTTTCTAAGAAAATGTTCTAAGGTCTAAAAAGATAGTTTTAGGTTGGCAGTACAAGTTATGATAGGAGTGGTTTAGGGAAAAAACTTTGGACTCATCAAGACATTACTACCAATGTTAAAACTACTGAACTGGGCATTGGGAATGTAATTTCTACTTGATACTTTTTCTTGCTGTTTTAGAGTTAAACACTTCACTTACTTACACAAAAGGAGGAAATGTTGCAAGATATTTGTTCACCTTGTGTGTAAGGTACCTACTGTTGATTTCATAAAGAGCTGAATGGTCAACAGCTAGAGAAGAGAGAATAGGCAGGACTTCTGGGGGAAGAGAGGAACTTGAGATGAATGTAGGTACACTCCAGCTAAGATGTGAAGCAAGTGAGACACGCAGAATGGAAGAGAAGAAAAAAAATCACGTGGCAGAATTTAGATAAATAGAATTAGGTTCTAAGAGCTAGTTGCGAATAAGCCTAAGCTTAGAGCCAAGCTTCATAATGGGCAATATGGCTCCATGTTATTCTTTGGGGCCTGGAGGTCAAAGAAAGTCTGAAGAGAAAGTCAGAACACACACATGGATATTCACAAGAAAAAGAATGTAACTGGGCCCTTGTTACATACCATATAAAACTATTCAGAAAGGTTCAAAATCTAAATAAAAAAGGAGTAAATTTTCATGACATTGGATAAAGAAATAATTTATTAGATCTACTGCAAAATAACAAGAAATAAAAGTGCTTGCTCAGAGCACAGAGAAGCCAAATAACAAGGTGAACCCAAAGAAAAACATATATAGATCCTCCTGGAAATTGGAAGCAAACAAGATTGCTGGGCAAAATTTGTGAGCATAGGGGTGGGGCAAGGGTGGGGTGAGGCTGGGAGAAGGGGAGACGGGGAGAGGGAAGGGAGAAGGGAAAAACTGGCAAGAGCTTGGGGGAGTGGAAGGGTGGAGATGGAGGAAGAGCAGATATAGGAGCAGGGAAGAAGATATCTACATTAAGAGATCTGTTTTAGGGTTGACAACAGACTTGGCTCTAGAGGGGATCCCAGGGGTCCACGGGGATGTCCCCAGCTAGGTCCTTGGTCAGCAGAGGAGAGGGTGCCTGAACTGTCCTTACCCCACTATCACACTGATGATTATCTCGAATACCACCATAAAATCTTCGTCCAACAACAGATGGAAACAAAGACAGAGACCCTCATCAGAACAACGAACTGAGCTCCCAATGTCCAGTTGAAAGGCAGAAGGAGGGAGAAGACGAGGAAAGAAGTCAGGACCGCGAGGGGTTGGTCCACTAACTGAGGCAGTGTGCCTGTTCTAATGGGAGCTCACCAAATCCAGCTGGACTGAGTCTGAATGAGCATGTGATCAAACTGGACTCTCTGATTGTGGCTGACAATGGGGGCTGACTGAGAAGCCATTGATAAAGGCACTGGGACTTGTTTTTACGGCATGTTCTGGCTTTTTGGGACCCTAGTCTATATGGATGCACAGCTCCCTAGGCCTGGATGTAGTGGGGAGGGCCTTGGACTTCCCTCAGGCCAGGGTTCCCTGCTCTCTCTCAAGCAGGGAGGAAGAGGGAGGAGGGGGTGTAGGGGAGCAGGAGGGGATTGGGAGGAGGGAAGAAAGTGTAAATATTTGAATGGAAAAATTAAAAAAAGTTCTTGCTCAGGTGGAGTGGAGAATTCCTATAACACCAACACTCCTAGGTCAGATATGGGAGGAACTCTGAGTTTAATGCTAACCTGAGCTACATAGTTAGTTCCAGAAGAGACAGGGCTATATAGGGGAAATCTGACTTATTTAAAAGTATATGAATTGCATTTTATCAAGGTAAAAACTTTTATAAAACAAAGGATATCATCAGAAAAACAAAAATTCTCCCAGGTGTGGTTTCCCATGCTATAATCCCAGCACTGGGGAGGACAGAGAAAAAAGATTGAAATTTCAAGGTAATCTTCAAAATGTGTAATGTTTCAGGCTAGCCCAGGACATATGAGAATTCTCAAAAATAAATATATAAGTAACAATAATAAGGATTACTAACTATGAATGAAGGGTACCCATTGTCTAGAACTACCTGACCACAGAATAGAACTGGAAAGCCTGAGGCCTCTTTAAGAAAGAATAGGACAGTCATAGAGGAATCTGCTGATTGGCCAGTTCAGAGGTTCTCTGAAGATGGTAGGCAATCCATTCCCATCCAAGGGTGGAAAGGGAGCCAGCAGTCAGCAGTCAACAGTTGGACATGCCCTTGGCTGCTGCCTATAGGAGAAAATTTAGAAAGGCTCCGATGAGACCCCAGCTCCCTTCACTGCCAGCATTATCACTTTTGACAGAAGAGGCAATATCTGGTTTCTCTATAGACCACACTGAATTTACAAGTGAAGTTCATTCTCTGAGTGTATTACCTCTCTTCCACAATCTCTCAGCTAACCTCCCCTAACAACACACGCTGTGCTACTTGGCATACAGTGCCTCAGTTCTTCTGCTGTCTCCACTATGCTATCCACAGTTAGCATGTTTGTGTTGGTTTGTAGGTATGCTGCTGTGTTCTGGAAACTACACCAGGATATGTAATGCATATGACTTGCTCACTTCTAAGTAGAGAAACCAACATATAAGACCATGGACGCAGAACATGAATTACTTCTCTCTACACACACACAAAAAAAACAAAACTTCCCACCTCCTGCTGTCAGGCTGAACCATACTACTTTTTGGTTGAGAGGATGTGTAGAAAGAGACACAGGCCATTCTTGAGAAGCTGAGTCATAGTGAATTTGACCACTGTTCCTTTCCTTCTGTTCTAGGATGTTATGTTAGACATAAGTTTCCTCCTTCAGGATGGATGTGATTGAACAGAAGGTCACTCCTAACCCACAGCTACAAGCATGAACAACAAATGATTATTTAGACTTATAACCCAGTAAGATTACAGAGGTGTTCAGAATTATATTTTAGTGTTTAGCCTGTAAATCAACATAGTCAACTTAGTTTCACAATGGTTTGTCCCAGTTACCATGCACTATGTTTGTCAAATACACAAGACAGCTAAATAAAATTAAGATTCTGCCCTTTTACCAAAAAGTGGATAATCCACTCCAGTGTCTCCTGGATCTTGGTTCACTAGTCCACCCTACCATGTGCCATCGCCTTGAGAAATGCCCTCTTGATGTCTTTGTTTCTCAAACTGTAGACAATGGGGTTGAGCAATGCCGTAAAGGCATTGTAAAAGAGTGAGATCTGCTTGTCTCGCTCAGGGGAGAAGCTAGAGTTGGGTCTCATGTAGATGTAAGAGGATGGACCATAGAAGAATGTGACCACAATCAGGTGGGAGGCACAGGTAGAGAAAGCCTTGCAGCGGGCTTGGCTGGACTTGATCCTGAGAACTGTCATGACAATATGAATGTAGGAGGCTAAAATGAGGGAAATTGGAGTAAGAATCATAAAAACACTCAAGGCATGGTCCACCATCTCAATGAGGTGGATATCCATGCAAGCCAGGCTAAGCACTGCAGGGCCTTCACAGAAATAGTGGTTGACCTTGTTGGGTCCACAATATGGTAGACTCATGGTGAAGAATGTATGTAACAAAGCAGAGAGGAAACCACAGACCAAAGACCCAGCTGTCAACCGTATGCACAGTCCCCAGTTGAGGGTGACAGTATAATGCAGTGGGTAGCAAATGGCCACATATCTGTCATAAGCCATGACAACAAACAAGATACACTCAGTTAAAGCCAGAGCACCAAACAAATACATCTGCATCCAGCAGCCAGCAAAGGAGATGGTCTTAGAGTGAGCAAGAAGATGCACCAACATCTGGGGCATGGTGGTGGTGACATAGGCCATATCCAACATGGCGAGTATGCAGAGGAAGAAATACATGGGAGTGTGCAGATGTGTGTCCAGGCAGATCAGCAGAATGATGATCCCATTGCCCAGGACTGAGCTCAGGTAGATGAGAAGGAACACAGTGAAGAGGATGCGGTTGGTCGTGGGGTCACTGGAGAAGCCCAGCAGGATGAACTCAGAAACCCAGGTTTGGTTGTGTCCTGGAATCACCCACATAGTGGAGGCTGAAAGAGAATCACATTCATCTAAGAGTCACCTGACACAGGCAGAACAGGGAGATAACGGATATTGAGTTGACACAAAGGTTAAAAGCACTGACTGCTGTTCCAAGGACAGATTGCTCAGAACTGTCTGTGCCTCCAGTTCCAGGCAATGTAACTCCCTCTTCTTACTTTCACAGGCCACACACACACATGGTTACAGGCATGTATGTAGGCAAAAACACATATGTATAAAATAAAAACAGTAGTTTTTAATTAAGAAAAGGTGGGGTGTGAGTTCTGAGCACACTGTTTAACTTCTGTGCACACTTCTCAAATTACTGAACCTCCCAATGTCTCAGTCTCTCCATCTATCAAATGAGGCTGATGACAAAAATATCTCAGGAGAGTGAGGAATAGCTAATTTTCACATAACTCCTAGAACCTGAACATAACACATGACATGTGAGCAGTCTCACACTCTTATTCCGTCTCAGGAAGGGAGAGACAGGGGATCCCCAGAATAAGAAAGCTATCTACTCTAGTTAAAATGAGGGGACTGCATTTAACTGAGAGACCATGTCTCTAGGAACAAGGCAAACACAACTGAGAAAGCACCCCTCAGTAAGTTCTTCATGTGATTGCTGCAGTGGTTTTTCAAAGTTTCTATACTGCTCCTATATGGCCCCTGCTGAAACCTTTTATGATCTCCCATGCTCTGTAATTTAAGTGGGATGCACAGATCATTAAATACTAAGCCCCCTTCCCTGTGGAGACTAGCCTCAGCACACAACCGTCCCTTCCATCTCCTCTCTATACACACATATTCCCATTAAAGCCCTCCCAGCATTCTGCATGCCTCTACTGCTCTCATACACTAAGATGCCCCTAGCCTCTCATCATGGAGGGGAACCACCACCTCCACAGTGCTGCCAAAATGGTGACCACAGCAGGACTTAGAAAGGCCAGGAAGCCTTCCCTCTTGTGCTACAAACTCCCACCCTAACACAGATAAGATACAACCTGCATTTCTTCTTCACTGGGTGGTTGCAATCTGAAGAATCCTGGGGGGTCTGATATGGTTTTTCAGCCCAGTTATTTTTGATTTTGCTTACAGTGTCCTAGCAGGTTGGTGACCCAATTCTACGAGTGCTGGACTCACAGATAAAGATATCAGGATGGAGTTTCAGACCAGAAAAAGAAAAAAATCTACATATGTTAGCTCCAACATACATAATATGCTTGAATCTGGATGGTTTAAGTTCAGGGACCCTAGGATATTCTTCACTATATAGAACATTAAGTCAAGCTAGGCTACAACAGACTACCTATCCCCTTTACCACAACAAAGTAAATGAAACAAAAAATCATTATTTGTCTGACCACAAAGTGCATGAAGCTGGACCTTTGTGCTGTGGTGTCTCCTTCAAAGACACTGACCATCGCTGTGCTCTCATGGATATGGCTTCTGTTGAGATCTTTGAACTCAGGACTCCATATCTTTGTGTCTCAACATGACTTAAAACAGACAGACATTCGTTAAATATTTATTACTTTAAAAACAGGAGAAAGGAAGAAGGAAGTAAGGACACAGGTTGATGAAAGAAAGAAAGAAAGAAAGAAAGAAAGAAAGAAAGAAAGAAAGAAAGAAAGAAGGAAGGAAGGAAGGAAGGAAGGAAGGAAGGAAGGAAGGAAGGAAGGAAGGAAGAAAAGCAGCCGATGAGGAAAGAGGTCTGGGGAGTTTGAGATGTGTGCACAGAAGACCTGGAGAAGGATGTTTGACTAATTATTATCTCTAGACCCACAGATGCCTGAAACCTACCCATAAAAAAAAAAAAAAACATCAATGACTGTCTTACCACTTGTAAATCCAGGGATTGTGTCACTGAGTGGCAGTTTCTTGCTGTTATGAGGAAAACCCATAAAGCAACTGAGTCCAGAGTGATGGGATTCTAGGCAGCTGAATGTACAGAAACATTCCAAAGTGCTGTAGTGTTTGAGGGACTGAATCTTTCACGTCCTCTGTAAGTAGGCCAGCCCCAGCCCCTGAAGTTGGCACCGTACAATTCTGCTTAACAAGGGTGAGCTCAAACATCTCTACCTATTCCCAGTAGGACCAGATGCTGAAGTTTAATGATCATATCTCCTCTCTGGGATTCACTAGGAGAGATGGAAGAGGGCCATTTCTGTTCCCAGTAGGGTTACTGAGATTATCCCTGGATGCTGTCAACAAGAGCACTACAAGGAGACCCTTGGGCATAGGGCATGAGGAAACAACCCATAGGAGGAGGAGTGGTGAGCTTTTCCCTTTTCTAGACTAATTGAGGAATCTGGTTGCCTGGTACACAGGTCAAAAACTTAAGTTCTCAGTCTGACTCCTCTTTTGCTGCCCAAACCCTGAGTCCTAACACTCAATGAGTCGACATTTGAGTCACAGTCTTCTTCTTTCCTCAACTACTTTGGAGAAATCTTAGTCCTCCCTGCTCTGCCACGTTATATCTAAGCAAGTTACCTAGAACCCCTGGTGCTAATGAGGAGATAACAATAATGCGAGTTGGAGGATGCTTATGAGAAAAAGATGAATGCTGATCTTGCAGAGAATTCAGTTGTGTTTCCTTAAGAGATATGGTAATTGGGTTAATTAGCATTTTAAAGTCTAGTTTCTTGAGTTCTTTATATATTTTGGAGATCAGACCTTTGTCTGTTGCGGGGATGGTGAAGATCTTCTCCCAGTCAGTGGGTTGCCTTTTTGTCTTAGAGACAGTGTCCTTTGCTTTACAGAAGATTCTCAGTTTCAGTAGGACCCATTTAATCAATGTTGCCCTTAATGTCTGTGCTGCTGGGGTTATACATAGGAAGCGATAACCTGTGCCCATCTGTTGTAGGGTACTTCCCACTTTCTCTTCTATCAGGTTCAGTGTGTTCAGATTGAAATTGAGGTCTTTGATCCATTTGGACTTGAATTTTGTGCATGGTGATAGATATGGGTCTATTTTCATTCTTCTACAGGTTGACATCCAGTTGTGCCAGCACCATTTGTTGAAGATGCTTTTCAAACCATCTATATTTCCAGTTCTATAGGATCTAGTACCCTCTTCTGACCTCCCCAAGGATCAAGCATACATGTGCTGTACATATGTATGTGTGCATGTATGTATGTATGAATGTTTGTATAAACAAAATGCTGATACATGGGGAAAAAATAAAAACAGTCAACCATGACATAGTAGCATAGAAGTCAGCAGTGACATCTCCATGAGAGTGTAGTGAGAAAACTCTCTGAGGGGCTCCTGCCTTTTAGATGCAAATAAGAATTTGGGTCCAAATGTATCAAGCTCTGGAGTATGTTCTCTTGACCTTGCTGTTATTCTGCCTCAATTGCCTCTCTTGTGAAATTTTGATAGTAATCTCTCCCCTTCTAGGCAGGCTAAAAAATAAATGTGATGATGTCAATACCCTGCTACAAGTTCTTGACAGTGTTCCCTGACTTGGAATCTCCACCCGTGCCTGCTGTCAGTGTCTTGGTTTCTTAAGGATTCAAAAGGAGAAGACTAGAATATAAAGTCTTCCTGTGACGTGTGATTGATTGATAAAGGGTTAGAATTCCTGTGAGCTGTTCCTTAAAGAAAGTCAATAGTAAAGGCTAATCATGAAATGAGAAAAAAAATTGTATTGGAAACAGAGACAGAGCGCTTAGGAATGTGGCTCAGCTGTAGAGCATCTGCGTAAAGGCAACGTCTGAGGCTAGAGTTTGACTCTGACCATTTTAAAGGCAGCGCAAGCTCTGAACTCTGCACATCCTGAGGAGCAACTCCATTTCCTGTGCTCTGTGTTCTAGCAGTTGGTTAGTGTGGCACATCTGACGGTTGAAACACTGTATAATGACATGCAGTCTCAACAGCTGTTCAGAGGAATGCATCGCAACCACAACATTGGCCATCATAGCTGTATTTACACCTTAGTAATTGGCAATCAGCACTAATCAGAAGCACCTTGGCCCCTGTAGCGCTGTTGTTAAGCCTTGTTCCACAGCTCTGACCCCAACTCTCCTCACTCCTGTTGTTGATCCTCATCAGCTCTGAGTACATTCGAATCCAGGCAGAGAGTTTTCTTAACCAGGATTGATAAGGAAACAGATTCAGCAAGAAAAAGACAGAAGTCACTGAGTGTCACATAAGGAATGACACAGCCACCATGCCCTGTTGTTTTTAGTCACTGAGATTTTATTATGGAATCATAGGGAGGGGCTCAAAAGGGAAAAAAGACACACACACACACCGTTTGTATTAAACATGGATTTCAACAAAGTGGCAGAGAAACAGTCACATGTGGGGACAGAACTTGGAAATGTGAAAAAGCCCAAAGTATCATAAAGAGCATATTTGTTATTTGGCAAAAGAAATAAAAGGTCAGAGGAAAAATAAAATAAAACAATGTTGTTGGTGGTTTTTCTCTCTTTCTGGGTGTGGAGTCATAACATAGTATCCTGGCTGCTCCTGGTGTTTTAAATCACTGCAGCCCAAAGAGATCCCCAAGAATGGCCCTACCTGCCCATTGCACAGATAATGAAAAGTGACCCAGAAGACATGAGTTATTTGACAAATGTCACCCATTTAGTGAATGGTAGAGTGATTTCCAGGGCCTGGACACTTGCTGCTTAGGTGAGGCTGAATCTGCCATTGTCGATGACATGCTTAATTGTGTGAGTTCAAGCTAATGGCTGTACCTGTGCTCTAACCAAAAATATTCCTGTTCCTCAGAGCTGGGCCAACTTCACAGTGGTTATGAGATCAACCCAGAGGTCAGCATGAAGGAGAAGGCAAATTCTAGATGTTCCATTCTGCACCAGAAGGACCCACAGACCGCAGGTGAGTACGGTGAGTGAGCTTCAGGAATAGAAGGCAGCAGATCCATAGCTCCCGCAACCAGGGACTGCTTAATTGGCCCCCAGATAACAATGCCTCATTAATGGATCACTACATAGGTGCTCATTTAATTATGAATAGTGTCAGACAAAAAAGTATGGTAAAACAAAACAAAAACATTTTTTCTATTTATATATGTGTGTGTGTGTCTAAGTATATAATAACCGTAATTTGTGTGTATGTATATGTTAAATTCATTTCATGAGGTCATTTGAAGGCTGCGGTTCATGTAACAGAAGTCTCTATCGTTAAGGTGTCAGTACACCCTAAACAGATACACAAATTCAATGTGTCTCTCCCATAATTGTAGCAGTCAGTCTTTTGAAATTGCCAAATGGATTCTCCAGTTCATTAAAAAGTGCTAGGGTCTCTGAAGAGGCCTATAGTTGTCTGACTAACAATGGCCCCACAGGCTCATATATTTGAACACTTAGTTACCAAACTGTGGAGCTCTTTGGAAGGATTAGAAGGATCAGGAGGCGTGGCCTTGTTGGAGAAAGTGCAACACTGGAGGTAGGCTTTGAGGCTTCAAAAGCCCATGCTGGGATCACTATCTCTCTGGCTGTGGATAAAGATGTAGCTTCCAGCTACCTCTCCAGTGACAGGAGTGCCAGCATACCCCTGCCATGGTAAATGATGGACTAAATCTCTGATGCCATAAGCAGGAACCCAGCTACATGTCTTCCTCTCAAAGTGTTGTCATGGTCGTAGTGTCTCTTCACACAGTAATCTTGTGACTAAGATAAGGCCTAACAGTCTTTAAAAATAATTACAAAGTGCAAGAATTCATATTTTTCACTTTTGAAACCATCCACAAGGCAATAGCAAACAGTTAAGCACTGGGCCAATCTCCTGGAGTCCAGTCATAGAGAGGGAGGAATGACATTGCAAGTAAAGGGGTCAAGACCATGATAGTAAAACTCACAGAAACAGCTGAATTGAGGTAGTGGGAGCTTACTGATCTCAGACTGACAACTGAGGAAACAGCATAAGACCAAATGAGGCCTTCGGAAAGAGGGTGACAGTTGTGTGGCATGGGCAATTGGTGGGACCACTAGCAGTGGAACCAGTAGTTATCCCTCCTGCATGAACTGGCTCCTTGGAGCCCATTCCCTAAAGAGGGATAGCTTTCTCAGCTTAGATACAGTGGGGAGGACTTTGGTCCTGCCTCAAGTGATGTGACAAACTTTGTTGACTTGTTATGGGAGGCCTCACCCTCTCCGAGGAGTAGATGTTAGGTGAGATAGGGTAGTGAGAAGGTGGGAGGAGTGGGAGGATGAGAGGGAGAAAGAACTGGGATTGGTGTGTAAAATAAAAATTAAAAAAGTAAATAATAGATGTGTAGGAATGGGCACCTTACCTTCTTTTATGGAAGATGAACCACAGTAAGCAAGACATACTTGTGACTGTTATTTTGGTTACCAACCTAACTAGACATAAAATCAGTGTTTTGAGTCAGATTTTCTTTTGGGACTGCCAGCTCCCAAATAATGACATGGAGAGTTTTTATTAATTATGGAAGCTTGGCCTTAGCTTATGCTCATTTCCAACTAGCTCTTCTAATGTAAGTTAACTCATTTCTATTAATCTACATTTTGACACACAGCTTGTTACCTCTTCTTAGTACCTTATGTCTGACTTTCTAAGTGTCTCACTGGTGAATCCCCCATGGGTTAGATTATAACCCAGAGTCCCCATCTTTACCTGGAGTCTCACACAACTTCTCCTGCCTAGTTTTTGCTCCTTCAGCTCTTTATTAAACAATCAGAATAAAACAGTGACATATTTTCACACGGTGTGATTAAATATCATGCAACATTTCCCCTTCTGTCTAAATAAAGAAGAATAGTTTTAACTTTAATATAGTAAAACTATATATAATAAGAACAACTATCAGTTAAAATTACATTCACAATGTCTAGTCCGTTTGCATTTGGCAAATTCAGAAAAATTATTCCATTATCAATCCTATCTTGGTGAGTCCAGGTTTTATACCTAAACTACTTTCTATTATTACATGTATTATAAAACTAAAAATATCTTTTTAGACCTTAAAACATTTTCTTAGATAAATAATTTTAACTTTTATGTTTCTCAATTTTATAAACTTTATATCTTTTCTATAAGTTTCTTTTCTGAATTTGGTAACAAAGAAAACCACAAAACTATAACTATCTAATGTGAAACTGCATCAAACACCAGAGAAGAGTATAATGTTACCTGAATAAACAGGAAGTGCAAGGCAGCAACTTCCAAAACAATAGAAATGACAGGAACAGATGGCTGCTTGGACAGCCTCCCAAGGTTCCTCTGTAACCTTGGGGCATTCATATTCAGCCTACTGGCCTAGAATATCTGATAGACATTTCTGTAAAGCAGGAATTTTTAAAGGACTGTCCTTCATTTTCCTTTCAAAGCTCTTTTGTATGCTGCTTGTTCAATTTGGACAGTATGTTCTAAACAGTCAAGGCAAGAGCAGTTTCTTGCTGAGAAACTAACTTTGTCACAATGAAAGCAAACTCCATATGGAGATTTTTGTAGCACATCATCCTTTTTGAAATACTTGTTACTGTCAGTAGCAGATGTATCTCACTGTCATGAAATCCTTATTTTATTCAAACATCTTAAATATTATACAGGTCTCTGAAAAGTTTGAAGACGACCTATCTATCTAAAATATATCTGTTTGACTTTAAAAACATACCTAATATGACTATAATTTTGATTGTAATATATGACTAACTACTAACCTGCATTTCTTAATTATGCTAAGCAGTTTGTAATAAAACTGATCAACAACTAGAACTTTACATTACGTTTTTATATGAGCTACACAGGTACAATACCTTAAATGAGAGTAGAAACATATATAGTATGTTCTAACAAAAATAGACTTGTATTTGCATCAATATAAAGAAATCCATACCAATGTAAAATATTTGAGATTAATAGTTTATTTTTAGTTTAAAAGTAGAATCAGTAATCTACCCTTTTATCCTATTATTCCTATGCCACATATCATACAAAAAAAAACAACAGGAGTAAATTTTCATGACATTGGATTAAAAAAAAACAATTTCTTAGAGCTACTGCAAAATAACAAGAAATAAAAGTGCTTGATCAGGTAGAGTGGAGAATTCCTTTAGCATCAGCACTACACGGTCAGATATGGGAGGATCTCTGAGTTTAATGCTAGCCTTGTCTACATGGTGAGTTCCAGAAGAGACAGAGCTTCATAGGAGAATCTGTCTTTTTTTAATTACATGAATTGCATTTTACCAAAGTAAAAACTTTTATAAAACAAAGGATATCATTAAAGAAGCAAAATTTCTCCCAGGTGTGGTTTCCCATCCTATAATTCCAGCACTGGGGAAGAGAAGAAAGAAAGATTGAAAATTCAAGATAATCTTCAAAATGTGGAATGTTTCAGGCTAGCCCAGGATATGCAATAATTCTCAAAAAATAAATATATAAGTAAACTGTAACATGAGGGCCTGCTAGTTGGGGTTTCTGTCCTGTCCAGTTCCCATGGTCTTTAGGTCCCAAAGAAAATCACACAGAGTCTACGTTAATGATAAACTGACTGGCCCATTAGCTCAGGCTTCTTATTAGCTCTTATAACTTATATTAACCCATTATTCTAGTATATGTTAGCCACATATCAGCAGGGTAGGTCACATCCTGCTTCTTACAAATGGTGCCAATGTGTGGACA
This sequence comes from Alexandromys fortis, assembly GCF_014885135.2. Classification (NCBI taxonomy): domain Eukaryota; kingdom Metazoa; phylum Chordata; class Mammalia; order Rodentia; family Cricetidae; genus Alexandromys; species Alexandromys fortis. The sequence goes on from NW_026068004.1 coordinate 4,397,042, forward strand.
ACTGCATCCACATAAAGCCTGACAGAGCTTGGGCAGTAATTCTAGACAGAAAGGAATAGAGTAAAGCATGGCTTCTTGATAGCAGCAATTTCTTGGATCTGCTCCACTTACTAGAGACAAGCACTCTCATAAATGAGAGAGGCTTCCTGACTCAGCTTTAGCTGCAAAACCTTGCAGCTCTTTTAAAAGGTCCTGCCACGAAACACTTAAATGGTATTGATAAAAGCTGACTGCATGCTTTTTGGTTTTCAGCAATAGCAGGAAAAAAGCTGCACTGTTTTAAAATGCTGCCTTTCTGGGCCATCCTGCCAGTGCAAACTCTGACTCTTTGAGGCAGGAGGTCCAACTACAGAGAGAGCATTTGAGTGTTGTTTGTGGATACACTGTTGCAGCTTGCTTACTGGCAAGGACCTTGAAACACCATAGAGTTGTGGCAATAAACATGGCTATTGTTGGTACCTCCACCATGAGGCTGATATCTCAGAAAGCTAAGAAATGGGCTGGATCCAGCCGTCAAAGCCATGGATGTAATCCTCTCCATATTGCTTAGCAAATTAAAGACTCATGTGGATAGAAAAAAAGAGATATACAGTAAAGAGAGATTCAAAGATGAAGAAAACCTCTAAATGGTTTACAGTGTGTTAAAATTATATGCAGACTTGGGAGAGAAAAGAAAAAGGCTAAAGTCCTTAAAATAAAAAAGAAATAAAGAGAGTAATTGGGTGTGGTGGCATACACCTTTAATTCCAACACTTGGGAGGCAGAGGTAGATGGACCTCTGTAGGTTCAAGGTGTGGTAGCACACACCTTTAATCCCAATGCCTGGAAGGCAGAGGCAGACAGATCTCTGTGAGTTCAAGGTGTGGTAGCACACAACTTTAATCCCAGCACAGAGAAGGCAGAGATAGGTGGATCTCTGTGAGTTCAAGGACAACCTGGTCTATGGAGTGAGTTCCAGGACAAAGATACACAGAAACCCTGTCTCAAAGAGCCAAATATTAAAAATAGAGTTTAAAATAAAGTTGCATAAAGATGGAAAACACACAGAGAATCTGGATACTTTATGTTATTATGCTCTCTTTGAATTGTTTGAATGCTGAGGAAGGAGCGACAGCTGCTAAAAGATATTTGTTTATAAATGACGCTAAATTAATCCAATATAGGTATTTTGAAAATACCTTGACTTCAAAATTGAAGTCAAAAGGTATGTTACTTTGAAGAAGAGATTTTGCTTTTGTTTCCACAGGAACTGAGAGGCTGTGGATTCATTCTGAGTTAAGAAAAATCAGGTTGGTCAAGGAAGACCTCCTGAGAAATCTCCAGTAGGAACAGATGGCCTGGATATCTGAGTTCTACATCCAGAACAGATTCAAGACTGCTGTCTGAGATGATCAAGACTCACAGGATACTCCAGTCAGGACTTGATCATAATTCAAAATTTTCTTTAGGTCCTCATAAGATTATCAGTACCCCCAACCAGCAGGAAGTAGCCTGGAATACTATGCCCACACTCCCCAAAAAAAAAATGGACTATGGATGTTCTGTTTTTTTTTTAAATGGGGGTATGGTGCAGGACAATTATGTATTCTGTCAATTATGTTTTAAATAAATGCTGCTTGGCCAGTATCCAGGCAGGAGGTATAGGTGGGACAACAAGACAGGAGGTAGAGGCAGAGCAATGAGAATAGGAGTATTCTGGGAAGAAGGAAGCTTTCTCCTCAGTCCTGTCCAGACACTGAAGGAGCAGGATGTGACCTGCCCCACTGAAAAAGGTACCAAGCCATGTGGCTAACATAGATAAGAATAATGGGTTAATAGAAATTATAAGAGTTAATAAGAAGCCTGAGCTAATGGGCCAATCAGCTTATCATTAATGTAGACTTTCTGTATGATTTTCTTTGGGACTTACCAGCTGTGGGAACTAGGCAGGACAGAAACCCAACAAGCAGGCCTTCATGTTACAGTAAACAATAGTAAGGAATATTAACTATGAATGAAGGGTACTCATTATCTAGAAATACATGACCACAGAATAGAACTGGAAGGTCTGAGGCCTCCTTAAGAAAGAATAATTCAGTCACTGAATCATAGAGGAATCTGCTGATTGGTCAGTTAAGAGGTACTCTGAAGATAGTAGGCAATCCATTCCCATACAAGAGTGGAAAGAAAGCCAGCAGTCAGCAGTCAACAGCTGGACATGCCCTTGGTGGCTGCCTATGAGGAAAAAAGTTGGAAAGGCTCTGATGAGACCTAAGCTCCCTTCAATGCCAGCATTGTCACTTTTGACAGAAGAGGCAATGTCTGATTTTCCTGTAGACCACACTGAATTTACATGTGAAGTTCATTCTCTGAACTGTATTACCTCTCTTCCACACTCTTATCAGCTTACCTCTGTCCTAACAACACATGCTGTGCTACTTAGCATTCTGCTGCCTCTACTGTGCTATCCACAGTTAACATGCTTGTATTGGTTTATAAGTATGCTGTCGTGTTATGGGAACATAATGCACATGACTTGCTGACTCCTAAGTAAAGAAACTAACACATCAAACCATGGACACAGAATGTGTATTGCTTCTCTCTAGACAAAACAAAACGTCCCACCTCCTGCTGCCAGGCTGACTCATACTACTTTTTGATTGAGAGAATGTGTAGAAAGAGACACGGGTTATTCTTGAGAAGCTCAGTCATAGTGAGTTTGCCCACTGTTCCTTTCCTTCTGTTCTAGGATGACATGTTGGAGATAAGGTTCCTCCTTCAGGATGGATGTGAGAGAACAGAAGGTCACTCCCAACCCACAGATACAAGCATGAACAACAAATGATTATTTACACTTATAACCCAGTAAGATTACTAACATTTTAGGAATTATATATTAGTATAGCCTGTAAATCAAGATAGTCACCCTGGTTTCACAGGGGTTTCTCTCAGTTACCAAGTACTATGTTTGTCAAATACACAAGACAGCTAAATAAAATAAAAATTCTGTCCCTTTACCAAAGAGTGGATAATCCACTCCAGCGTCTCCTGGATCCTGGTTCACTAGTCCACCCTACCATGTGCCATCACCTTGAGAAATGCCCTCTTGATGTCTTTGTTCCTCAGACTGTAGACCATTGGGTTTAGCAAGGCACTAAAGGCATTGTAAAAGAGTGAATCTGCTTGTCTCGCTCAGGGGAATAGCTGGAGTTGGGCCTCATGTAGATGTAAGTGCCTGGACCATAAAAGAATGAGACCACAGTCAGATGGGAGGCACAGGTAGAGAAAGCCTTGCAGCGGGCTTGGGTGGACTTGATCTTGAGAACTGCCATGGCAATATGAATGTAAGAGGTCACAATAAGGGAAATTGGAATAAGAAGCATAAAAACACTCAAGCCCTGGTCCACCATCTCAATGAGGTGGGTATCCATGCAAGCCAGGCTACGCACTGCAGGACTTTCACAGAAATAGTGGTTGACCTTGTTGGGTCCACAGTAGGGTAGACTCATGGTGAAGAAAGTATGTAACAAAGCAGAGAGGAAACCACAGACCAAAGATCCAGTTGCCAGTCGTATGCACAGTCCCCAGTTGAGGATGACAGTATAATGCAGTGGGTAGCAAATGGCCACATACCTGTCATAAGCCATGACAACAAAGAAGGTACACTCAGTTATACCCAAGCCACTAAACACATACATCTGCATCCAGCAGGCAGCAAAGGAGATGGTCTTAGAGTGAGCAAGAAGATTCAACAACATCTGGGGCAAGGTGGTAGTGACATAGCTCATATCCAACATGGCGAGTATGCAGAGGAAGAAATACATGGGAGTGTGCAGATGTGAGTCCAGGCAGATCAGCAGGATGATGAGTCCATTGCCCATGACTGAGCTCAGGTAGATGAGAAGGAACACAGTGAAGAGGATGCTGTTGGTCGTGGGGTCACTGGAGAAGCCAAGCAGGATGAACTCAGAAACCCGGGTTTGGTTCTGCCCTGGAATCATCCACATAGTGGAGGCTGAAAGAGAATCATATTCATCTAAGAGTCACCTGACACAGGCCAGCTCCACAGGCAGAACAGGGAGATAATGGATATTGAGTTGGCATAAAGGTTAAGAGACTGACTGCTGTTCCAAAGACAGATTGCTCAGAACTGTCTGTGCCTCCAGTTCCAGGCAATGTAACTTTCTCTTCTTACTTCCACAGGCGAGACACACACATGTTTGCAGACATGTATGTAGGCAAAAACCCATATGTATAAAATAAAAAAAAACAGTAGTATTTAATTAAGAAAAGGTAGGATGTGAGTTCTGAGCACACTGTTCAGTTTCTGTGCATCTTCTCAAGTTACTGAACCTCCCCATGTCTCAGTCTCTTCACCTGTCCAATGATGCTGACAACAAAAATGTCTCAGGAGAATGAGGAATAGCTAAGTCTTTTCACATAACTCCTAGAACCTGAACATAACACATGGCATGTGCGCAGTCTCACACTCTTATTCTGTCTCAGAAAGGGAGAGACAGGGGATCCCCAGAATAAGACAGGTGTCTACTCTAGATGAAATGAAGGGACTACATTTAACTGAGAGACCATGTCTCAAGGAATAAAGCAAAAAAAAAAAAACTGAGGAAGCACCCCATGTCAGACTCTGACCACACACACACACACCCCACAGACTTATGCAAAAAAGAGAGTAAATAAACAGATGAAGATGACAGAACAAACACAGACACAGGCACACACAAATATGAGTAATGACAGAAGGTGACGTGTGCAGTGCACTAGAGACACTGTAGTCTTCCCAGGGAATGCTGATGGATCACGTTGAATGCAGGAAAGTCATTTCTTCCTTTTTTCCCCTGCTCCCTCTGCACACAAACAATCAATTATGGGTGGAATATAGCTTTAAGTGGTAAATCTAAAGCAAGCATTTTTTTTTTAGATTCAACCTAATAAGTATCTTTGTGTCTATCTGTCCTTTTAGGGAAAGCAAAGGTAAGATTTCTCTAAAAGAGCACTTTCTTTCAAGGGAAAAATACTGGTAATTTACAATAAGCAATAGTACCCAAAATACTTATACAGAGAATTAGAAAAGCACAACCATAACCACAGATGCTCCCATAGAACAGTGAACCACATCTCAAGGGCATTTCATAGGCAGCTGTCCAGTGAGCACTGAGGAGGCTGAGGTTCTCAGCAACATTACATCTGAAAACTACAAAAGAACAGCACAGCGCCAACGCCCACCTCCTCTTCTCAGTCTCTCATCACCACATACCTACCAGCCTGGCTACAATAACAGGATCTAGTGTTCACAATGTAACTGGATCCAGTGGGATACATATACTAAATGTGGTCAACTTTAGGGAACACAGCCTCACACACAATATAGGGATGGTTTTTGATTTTGCTTAGAGTGTCCCAGCAGAATGGTGACCCAATTTTATCAGTGCCCAACTCACAGATAAAGATATTAGGATGGAGTTTCAGGCCAGAAAACAACAACAACAACAAAAAAAAAAACCTTTTACATATATCCTGACTCTAAGGGTTTAATTGCTCTTTTATGGAAACATAAAGCAATCAAAGTGAAGAAAATCATCTATAAATTCAGTGTAGTAACAGTTAAAGTCTAAAAAGTGCCTAGGGAAAAATACAACTGTGATAATGAAATCAAACATTTATATATTGATTGGGTGTTACACTGGACTGTAACCATAAGACCACATAGAATTATACACGTAAGGAAATTATATAGAACCTATATCCTGTACCAATAGCAATTTTCTTATTTTGAGAATAAGCTGAAGTTATACACGTTGTTACCTTTGGAGGAAACTAGGTGAAGGGTATAAAGGACCTTTCTGTACTATTTTTGCAAATGCTTGTGAGTCCATAATTATTTCAAAATAGAAAGTTATAAAAAGATAACCTTTGACTGCTTTTCAGTTTTCTCACTTAATCAGATTCATAAGTCTTTCACTTTAAGACACTAGTTTTCCAATAAAATTGCTCAAAATTAAAGAACGACCTAGGACCCATGGGATATTATTAATGTCAAATGTGCTAAAATACACTTAAGCAAACATTTTGAAAAACACTGAATTACAGTATTTTTACATAATATTATAAATAAAATTATTTCTGTATAAGTAGAAAAATTATGGTTATCTTAAGACCAGATATGTTCAAAAATGTTTCATGTCTATGTGAATTTCATTTATATTCAAGCCATCAGTATAAAAGATCAGTGCTTCCATTTTTAAGGATTCTTTTGCCAGAAATTCAGATGGAGTTAGTTAATTTATGCTTTATTTTCTGCTGTAGCTTCTATTGAGAAACAACTTCATAAACTAAAGAACAGAAAATGTTATTCTAAAATATGATAATATAGAAGAACTGAGAATTTTTGTCAAGAGAACATTTAAAATTTCAACTTTCATAATTTTTAGAAAAATGAGGAAGTTCTAGTGAAAATCGGTGTTCAATATTTGTGTAAGTTTTTCCTAATCCATATGAACACCACTCAGAATTCAAAACAAATAATCAGTATGAAATAATCAAATCAGATAATCAATATAAAATTCATATGGCAATAATAATTATATTAAATTAAAAAGAAATACTTAATTCTTATTTTGGCTGCATTATGTATGAAAAAAATCAAACTATGTGGTACAATTTGCCCATGTAAATAGTATTCTTTAATAGATTCTAAGTTGCATGTGTTCAAATAACTATTGCTTAGATTATATTTATTTAACACTAACGTTTCTGAGCTAATATTCTGTAATAACATTTGTACTAACATCTACCTTCTTGAGAAAAAAATTAAAAATGGATTGCACTTAGAATAAGTATTGTCAATGAGTTTTGTGAAATTACATATAACTAATAAAAACAGAAAATGGCTTTGAGAAACATTTAGTTATTTAAAATAAAATAAATCTTAAAATGGTTTTAAAAAAACCTACATGTGTTAGCTCCAATCTATAGGTAATGCTTAAATCTGGATGATTTAGGTTCAGGGGTTCTAAGATATTCTTCACTGTATAGCAACATTAAGCCAAGCTAGGCTACAACGAGCTAACCACCCCCTTTCCCAAAACAAAGTAAAATAAAACAAAAAAAATCATTATTTGACAGTCCACAAAGTGCATGAAGCTGGACCTTTGTGGTATGGTGTCTCCTTCAAAGACACTGACCATTGCTATTTTCTCATGGATATGGTTTTTTGCTTCTCTTGAGGTCTTTGAACTCAGGACTCCATATCTTTATGTTGCATCATAATTTAAAACAGAAAAACACTCGGTAAATATTTATTGCATTAAAAAAGGGAGGAAGGAAGAAGGACATAAGGACACAAGGTTGATAAAGAGAGGAAAGAAAAGCAACCAATGAGGGAAGAGGTCTAGGGAGTCTGAGATGTATGCACAGAAGACCTGGAGATGGATGCTTGACTAATTATTATCTCTAGACCCACAGATGCCTGAACCCTACCCCTAAGCCAAACATCAGTGACTGCCTTACCACTTGTAAATCCAGGGATTGTGTCACTGAGTGGCAGTTTCTTGCTGTTATGAGGAAACCCCATAAAGCAACTAAGTCCAGAGTGATTCTAGGCAACTCAATCTTCAGAAACATTCCAAGGTGCTGTAGAGTTTAAAGGACTGAATCTCTCACTTCCTTTGCAAGTAGGCCAGCCCCAGCTCCTGAAGATGGCACCTATACAATCCTGCTTAACAAAGGCAAGCTGAAACATCTCCACCTATTCTCAGTAGGACCAGATGCTGAGGATTAATGACCCTACATCCTCTCTGAACTTCCCTAGGGGAGCTGGAAAAGGGCCATTTCTGTTCCCTGTAGGGATGCTAAGATGATCCCTGAATGCTGTCAACAAGAGCACTAGAAAGAGACCCTTGGGCGTAGAGCAGGAAGAAATAGCCCATAGAAGGAGAAGTGGTGACCTTTTCTCTTTTCTAGACAATTGAGGAATAAAATCAACTAGCTCAGGGAAAAGGAGGTAGGATATTTTCACCTGATATACAGGTCAAGTACTTAAGTTCTCATTCTGACTCCTCTTTCACTGCCCATATCATGAACCCTGACCCTCGATGAAGCCATGTTTGAGTCACACTCCTCTTCCTTCCTCGACTACTTTGGAGAAGTCATAGGCCCTGCCCCATTTCCTGCCACGTAATATCTAAGCAAGTTACTCAGAACCTCTGATGCTAATAAAGAGATAACAATAATGGGAGTTGGAGGATACTTATGAGAAAAAGATGATTTGCCAATCTTGCAGAATATTAAGTTGGGGTTGCAGCACAGACGTGGCAACTCAAACCATCTATATTTACGGTTCTATAGGATCTAGTACCCTCTTCTAACTTTCCCAAAGACCAGGCATACATGTGCTGTACATGTATTATGTGGGTATGTATGTATGCATTTATATGCAAAATATTGATACATATTAAACAAAAACAATCAACCATGACATAGTAGTGTAGAAGTCAGTAGTGACATCTCCACGAGAGTGCAGTGAGAAAACTCTCCAAGGGGCTCCTGCCTTTTATATGCAAGTAAGGATTTGGTTCCAAATATATCAAGCTCTGGATCATGTTCTCTTGAACTTGTTGTAATTCTGCCTCAGTTGCCTCTCTTGTGGAATTCCAATAGTAATCCCTTCCCTTCTAGGCTGGCTAGAAAATAAATGTGATGATGTCACAACCCTGCTACAAGTTCTGTCCAGTGTTTCCTACCCTGGAATCTTCATCCCTGCCTGATGTCTGTGTCTTGGTTTCCTAAGGATTCAAAAGGAGAAGACTGGACTATAAAGTCTTTCTGTGATGTGTGATTGATTGATAAGGAGTAAGAATTACTGTGAGCAGCTCCTTAAACACAGTCAATAGTAAAAGTTAATTATAAAATGGCAATTAAAAAATTGTATTGGAAACAAAGCCAGAGTGGCTTAGCTGTATATCACCTGAGCAAAGGCAATGTCTGAGGCTAGAGTTTGACTCTTCATTTTAAAGGCAACCCAAGCTCTGAACTCTGCACATCCTGATGAGCAACTCCATTTCCTGTGCTCTGTGTTATAGTAGTTGTTTAATGTGGTACATTTGCTAGTTGAACCACTATATAACGACATGTAATCTCAATAACTGTTCAGTGGCATGCATTGCAATCATGACATTGGTCATCATGCGTGTATTTACACATTAGTAACTAGTAAGTGATCCTGCTAAAATGAGAAACACAAGGCTGTCCTCTCTCTCTCTCTCTCTCTCTCTCTCTCTCTCTCTCTCTCTCTCCATGTCTATTCAGTATAGTACTCAAAGATCTAGCTAGTGCAACAAGACAACAAAAGGAGATGAAGGTGATACATACTGGAAGGGAAGAATTCAAACTTTCACTATTTGCAGGTGATATAATAGTATACATTAGTGACCCCAAAAATGCTATCAGGGAACTCCTACAACTGATAAACACTTTCATTAATGTGGCAGGATACAAAATTAACTCAAGAAAATCAGTAGTCCTCCTATATACAAATGATAAATTGGTTGATGTTTAAATAGGAGCGGCGGCAGGGCTGCGTCCCGGCACCCGGCCGCCCTCATGGCTAGCTTATGCCCAGAAATAATTACACGGAAACTGTATTCTTTCAAACACTGCCTGGCCCGGCTAGTTCCAGCTTCTTATTGGCTAGCTCTTACATATTGTTCTAACCCATTTCTAATATTCTGTGTAGCCCACGAGCTGGCTTACCAGGGAGGATCTTAACCTGCGTCTGTCTGGAGCGGGAGAATCATGGCAACTCCTTCACTAAGCTTCTTTCTCCCAGAATTCTCTTCTGCTTTCTCCACCCACCTAAGGGTGGGCCTATCAAGGGGCCTAGGCAGTTTCTTTATTAATAAGAAATCACTCCCACATCAGGTTGAAAAAGAAATCAGAGAAACATCACCCTCTACAATAGCCACAAATAAAATATCTTGGGGTAACTCTAATCAAAAAAGTGAAAGACCTGTATGACAAGAACTTCAAGTCTTTGAAGAAAGAAATTGAGAAAGATATCAGAAAATACAAAGCTCTCCCATGCTCTTCGATAGGTAGGATCAACATAATGAAAATAGCAATCTTACCAAAATCAATCTACAGATTTAATGCAATCCCCATCAAAATCTCAACACAATTCTTTATAGATCTTGAAAGAGCAATACTCAATTTCATATGAAAAAACCAGAATAGCCAAAACAATCATATACAATAAAGAAACTTCTGGAGGCACCAGCATCCTGACCTCGAGCTCTATTCTAGAGCTGCACTAATGAAAACAGCTTGGTATTGGCATAAAAACAGACATATTGGTCAGTGGAATCAAATTAAAGACCCCTGATAATAATCCATACACCTATAAACACCCGATTTTTGACCAAAAAAAAGCCAAAATTGTACAATAAAAAAGAAAGCATCTTCAACAAATGGTGCTAGAATAACTAGATATCAACATATAGAAAGACGCAAATAGATCCACATCTATCCCCATGCACAAAACTCAAGTTCAAGTGGATCAAAGACCTCAATATAAAAGCAACCACACTGAACTTCATAAAAGATAAAGTGGGAAGTAGCCTTGAATGCATTAGTACAGAAGACCACTTCCTAAATATCACCCCAGCAGCACAGGCACTGAGAGCAATAATCAATGAATGAGACCTTCTGAAATTGAGAAGCTGCTGTAAGGCAAACAATACAGTCAATAAGATAAAACAACAGTCTACAGAATGGGAAAATATCTTCACCAACCCCATATCTGATGGAGGGCTGATCTCCAAAATATGTAAAGAACTTAAGAAACTAGACACTTAAATATCAAATAATCCAATTTTAAAATGGCATACAGATCTAAACAAAGAATTCTCAACAGAAGAAACTCCAATGCTTGACATTTAAGGAATTGCTCAACATCCTTAGCCATCAGGGAAATCCAAATTAAAATGATTCTGAGATACCATATTACATCAGTCAGAATGGCTAAGATCAAAAACACCAATGATAGCTTATGCTGGAGAGGATGTGGAGTAAGGGGAATACTCCTCCATTGCTGGTGGGAGTACAAACTTGTACAGCTACTTTGGAAATCAGTATGACAGTTTCTCAGAAAATTGGGAATAAATCTATGTCAGGACCCTGTAATACCATGCTTGGGCATATACCCAAAGAATGCACAATTATACCACAAAGTCACTTGCTCAAGTTGTTCATAGCAGCATTATTTGTAATATACAGAAACTGGAAACAACTTAGATGCCCATCAATCAAAAATGGATAAAGAAAATGTGGCACATTTACGCACTGGAGTACTACTCAGCAGAAAAAAAAATGACATCTTGAAATTTGCATGCAAGTAAATGGAACTAGAGAAAACCTCCTGAGTGAGGTAACCCAGACTCATAAAGACAAACACAGTATGTATTCGCTCATAAGTGGATATTAGATGTAAAGCAAAGGATAAGCAAGCTATAATACACAGTCACAGAGAAGATAGGTAAAAAGGGGGACTCTAAGAGGAACACATGTGGAGGGCTCCAGGAAGGAAAATAGTTAAGATCTCCTGGGTAAGCTGGGAGGGGTAGAATGGGGAAATGGGGGATGGGAACATGAGGAATCATGAAGACCAAGTTGGGGGAAGGGGAAAGGAATGAATGAGATATTCTGATAGAGGGAGCCATTATGGGTTTAGGGAGAAACCTGGTAATAGAGAACATCTCAGGAATCCACAAGAATAACCCCAGCTAAGACTCCCTTGGGATTATATTAATTATAAACTGTTTAGCCTATTAGCTCAGGCTTTTAACTCTTACATCTTAGATTAATCCATAATTATTATCTGTGTGAGCCACATGACTTGGTACTCTTTATCAATGAGGCATTCAAATTTTCTTCCTCTGCGTCTGGGTGATAACTGTCGGGGACCAGCCCAGACATAAATCATTTCTCATACCAGAGTGGAGGTGTGGGAATAAATGAGGTACAATTCACACAACAGGATTGGGAGGGAGTTCCAGGGATCATTCAAATCCTAACATCTGAAATCACCCGTGTTTATTTTCCAAGCAGCTTTTATATCAAGGTAAACTAAGGAGAGGTAACACAAACTTGCTTAGCATTGTTTCCTAGGTAGCAGGGCAATGACTTAGGTCACATCCTATCTATACCCATTTTGTCACGTAGACTGAAAAACCACGCCTTCCCCAGGTGCCCTCCTAATTTACAATAGAAGGAACAGAACAACATTAGCATACCCTGACCATTTGTTAGAATGGTGTCAGGTTGTTTCACTATCAAAGAGCTAGGTGACTACTTTCTGTGTGACAGGTGCAAATTGCGCCTTGTAGGTTGCTCAGAATTCTCTGACCACAGGACAATATAGGAATATGGGCCTGCATAATTCAGCCCTACAGGTGACTGCAGACTGATCCTTTCCTCTTCCCAGAATTTTTCTATTCTGGTTACCCTTTCTATACTTCCTGCCTGGCAACTTGTCAATCAGTGTTTTATTAAACCAATACAAGTGACAAAACTTTACAGGGTGCAAGACCATTGTCCCACAGTACATACAAGGATATCTGTTCAACTATGTTTATAGCAACATTATTTGCAATAGCCAGAGACTAGAAACAACCTAGATGCCCCTCAACCAAAGAATGGATAAAGACCCAGAAAAATAAACTTGCTATGTACTCACTCATTAATGGATACTGGCTGTAAAGCAAAGGATATTGAGCCTCTAAGTTTATGATCTAGAGAAACTAAGCAACAAGGTGAACTCTAATAAAAACATACATAGATCCACCTGGAAAGGGGAAATAGACAAGATCGCCTAACAAAATTGGGAGCTTGGGATGGGAGGGAGAAAAGGGGGTGGAAGGGGAAAAGGAGAGGAGAAGGGGAAAGGAGAGGAAAACTTAAGGGAATGGGATCGTTGAGATAGAGAAAGGACAGAAATGAGAGCAAGGAAAGAGATATTTTAAATGAGGGAGCCATTATGGGACTAGCAAGAAACCTGTCACTAGAGAAATTCCCAGGAATCCACAAGGATGACCCCAGCTAAGACCCTAAGCAATAGAGGAGAGGGTGCCTGAACTGGCCTTTTCCTGCAGTTAGATTGATGACTATCTTGAATTCTTAAATGTCACTAGAGAACCTTCATCCAGCAACTGATGGAAACTGGGGCAGAGACCTGCATCAGAGCACTGAGCTTAGCTCCCAAAGTCTAGTTGAAGAGTAGGGGGAGTGAGAATATGAGCAAAGAGGTTAAGACCATGATGGAGGCACCCACTGAAATAGTTTATCTGAGCTAATGGGAGCTCACCAACTCCAGCCAGACAAGGAAAGGAACCAGCATAGGTCCAAACTAGTCCCTCTAAATGTGGATGACAATTGTATGACTGGGGCAGACATCAGCGCCACTGACAGTGGCACTAGGATTTATCCCTACTGCTTATACTGGCTTTTGGGTATCCTATTCTCTTTGGATGGATAACTTGCTCAGCCTAGATATAGTAGGGAGGGCCTTGGACCTTCCCCAAAGCAATGTGCCTTACCCTCTCTGAGATATAAATGGAGGGTGGGGTGGGGGATAGGTGGAGGGAATGGGAGGAGGAGAGGGTGTGGGAACTTGGACTGGTATGTAAAATGAAAAAGATAGTTTGTTTTCATCTCACACCTGTCAGAATGGCTAAAATCAAAAGCACTGATGATAGCCTTTGCTGGAGAGGCTGTGGAGGAAGGGGTACCCTCATCCATTGCTGGTGGGAATGCAATCTTGTGCAACCACTTTGGAAATCAGTGTTTCGGTTTCTCAGGAAATTCGGGATCAACCTACCCCTGGACCCAGCAATACCACTCTTGGGAATATACCCAAGAGATGCCCTATCATATGACAAAAGCATTTGTTCAACTATGTTCATAGCAGCATTATTTGTAATAGCCAGAACCTGGAAACAACCTAGATGCCCTTCAATGGAAGAATGGATGAAGAAAGTGTGGAATATATACACATTAGAGTATTATGCTGCGGTAAAAAACAATGACTTCTCGAATTTTGCATGCAAATGGATGGAAATAGAAAACACTATCCTGAGCGAGGTAACCCAGACCCAAAAAGATGAACATGGGATGTATTCACTCATAATTGGTTTCTAGCCATAAATAAAGGTCACGGAGTGTATACCTGGTGAACCTAA
>NW_026068004.1:4420641-4456865 GCF_014885135.2 Alexandromys fortis
AAAAAAAAAAAAAAAAACAACTCACACTGCAATGAAATCTAAGCCAAAACGGAGAGTCAAGCTTAAAGGAAAAGGTTTTAATTAAATTTGCTTAAGATGAAAGAAAACCATCAAGTAAAATTACACATATTGGCAAAATTGCAATGCAGCTCTGCCAATGACGAGAATAATGGACTTAGTAACTAGGAGTTGAACAGCTAAAAAAAAAATAAGCTGAAAGCTAAAAATTAAAAGCAATAAAAAATTATTTTCTTAAAAAGATTTTTTAGTTTGTTTTGTTTTGCTTTTCAATCTATCCTGTTTCACGTAAGTCAAAACACGACCTTTGGCTTAATGGAATGCACTAATAGTTAACAGTTAACTTTTAAAAACGATGAGTGGAGAAAGGAAAGTTAGACTTTCTTATGCCACTACAACCATTCAGGGAAGTCACCATGGCTTCACTCTCTACACCGCGACGGTGACCCTGTCAGTTGTTTGGAGGATCTTGGTGTGCTGGCAAGAGAAGCCTGCTGTGACTCCATCACATGGGACAGATACAGTCTTGCAATATGAAATGTCCCAAGTAAGACACAAAAGGGATCTTTTTAAAAAACACTACTATTTTCACACATGGGTTTCACTGTATTAATAATTAATAGAAAGCCCTTTCCTAGGAGAATTTATTGGAAACTTTCGTGAGCAAACAGAAACCCCCACAGAAATGGGTAGACACATGAAGATAATGCGTGAAATGCTACACCGCCCTCCCCACAATGAAGAGGTGGGTGCATTACGAATCTCAGGCAAACAAAGAAGCTGTCCCTTCACAAGCACAGACCCCCAACAGCGAGCAGATTTCCTGTTGAACTAAGGGCAGAGATGCCTGAAGTTACAGAAGGGAAGAATGAAAGGGGGAACGCTCACTGTATGTAATCTCTAAATCACAACAGACCGTAACTGAGACCAGCGGCTTTTGTATAGAGGTATTTTTACCACAGGGATGTCCTGGCAGCGTTTCCCCGCACCGGGGCTAATTCCAATAATATGTCTTTTTAAGTACCCGTAGTCTCAATGCATTCTAGTCTTCTCTCACGGTTATGTAAGGCTCCAAGTTGGCAGTAAATACACAGGAACAGAAAAATCAAGGCAGGCAGAAAAAATGACAAGGGCGGAGAAAGCCAAACAAGCCACCTACCCTCTTCTGTAGAACTAGTGGCGTTATTGCAGGCAGAGTGACTCTTCTTGCACTCAGGCTCATGCTTGCCCTTCGAGTATGGTCCTCTCTGAGAGCTCATAGACAAAATGAAAGGAGTCCTTGATGGTAACTCCTCGGGAATCTCAAGGCTCAGGGAGAGGAGCTCTAGGGGAGTAGTAAATGTCACCCTGCCCCTGTGAGCCCAGTCTACCCAAAGCCAATTAAGGATGGCAGCGGACAGGACAGGGCAGTAGCCAATCACAGCTCCCAGAACCCCGCCTTTGTCCTTGGAGACTCATTCGGATACTTTTGTTTATGATATTTAAAGAGCCCCAGATTAACAGGCATCTAGTTCCGTTCACATTTTTTTTTCCAAAACAGTGCAACTCAATGCCATCTTTGTTGACTAAACAGCTGTTTCGCCAAAGCATTTCAACATGAGGCGATACGAAAACTCTTTACATTGTTTACATACGTTACATTACGTTAGAAACGTTGAGGTATATAACTACGTAAGTGAAGCAAACTTACTTACGCTACTCACAAAACTAATAAATGCTCCAACTGCAGCATCAGCTCAGAAAGAAACTCTGGCTGAAAACTAGCAAAGTATTTTAATTTATGCCCTAAGTTTTAAGGCTAGTTTTAATATAAGTGATACAGATCATAGCCCAAACAACAGAAATGCTTCAACTGTGAAACTTCTGGCCATTCTCAAGGTCATATCCTGTTGAATATTACCTACCAGACACAAGTCTAGCAATCAGTAGAAATAATGTGGAATAGAAAAAGGAGAATTCATGATATCTGGTCCGATCTTCACACATGTTTAGGGTAAGCAGAGATTTGCACAATCTAGCGCACTTCAGCACCTTAAAGAAAAAAAAAACTTAAAAACAGCTGCTCCTAAAAGCTATCTTAAACCTTGGAAAACTTTTCACTTTTCTTAGAATACCTATAATTTTTATTCTAATAAAAATTAGAATAAAATCAGGGGTTAGAGGAAGGTCACAAGTGAAACGAGACAAAACAAAAAGAATAATGCTTAACAAGGAAGTTTCCAATTAAGAAGGAAAGAAACACTCAAAAATGTCCTCCTCTCATCCCAGTTATTCATTGCTCAAGTCATTCACTACAGTGACCTCTTTCACTACACTAGCCTTCAGAGAACTCTTTCGAAAATAAACATCTGACTGGGCCACATCTGTTTTCTTGTCTACAGAGGAAAGACTAGAAGACTTGCAGGAACATTCTGGCTTTACTGCCTCCCTTGTTTCTGGTCCCGTTTTCCCAGGCAGGTTTGTGGACTCTTTCTCTTAAAGAGATGGTGGGAAGCTATGAGTGTTTGCATAGATAACCTCCTTGCAAGTCTAGGGAGCCATGAGAGAGGAGTCATAGAGGTCAATTTGTGGTTGGAGACACCAGTGAGTTTGAGTTTGGAGCAGAGCT
The DNA here is from genome assembly GCF_014885135.2 of Alexandromys fortis. Taxonomy (NCBI): domain Eukaryota; kingdom Metazoa; phylum Chordata; class Mammalia; order Rodentia; family Cricetidae; genus Alexandromys; species Alexandromys fortis. The sequence goes on from NW_026068004.1 coordinate 4,423,268, forward strand.
GAGACAAGGACCCAGATCTCCTGCTGCCAGGAGGTCTATTCTTGGAACCTACCTAACTGAGAGCAAGCTCAGTCAGCTTGGAAATTCTACAGGTCAGAGTCTTCCCCAGGAGAAGCTTGGCCTTACTGAGCATGGCTTGATTTCTTTCTGTGACTTCTGACTGAATATAGAGTCTGGCATGTCAAAGACCAATGAAAGCCTATGGTGGGATTTATATGCTAGAAGTCTGGGAAGCCAGAGCAAAGATAAAGAAATGCTCACACCACTTTTGTTTTATACCTTCCTCTCCACTTCCCCAGCAGTCAGACCAAATATAAACAAGCAAAGCACCCCCAAGCCCCTACCTGTCCTAGGGTCATGAACCTCTGAAAAGAAACCAGGTCACAAGTCCATCCAAGAAGGGATGGAGTAGCTGAAGCTAATGCCATGGCCCTCTCTACCATTTCTCTCAACTCCCATCCAAACCAATGAATAATGATTCTAATAATGGCAGCTGTCCCTGTGTCGAGTACCACAACATCTGCTCTTTATTCATAACTTTACTTCAAATAGTTAAAAATGAAAGCTGAAAAATCTAATGATTAACATGGGCACCTCCAGCCAGAATCATCACCTGCCACACAAAGCAGACAAAGATGGCCCCACATGCCAGCAAGCATGAGAGACTGCCACTGTGACTGTGTCCATGCAACAGATGGGAAAAGAGATGGCGCACCTTCCCTGCAGTCACGGGTGGAGCCTGGCCCGAGCCTTTGCTCACAGCAATGAAGCAACGTCCATGGAAAAACCATGTCTTACCTGATTAGAAACAGGCCTCCTCTCCCACTTCTCTTTCTTACTCACTTGCTGGGACATCCTTGAGTGGATGACCTCCCCCACTCTGGAATCATCCTCCAGAGTGGAAACTGACAAAAGTGGACAGGGGAGGCAGAAGTTGTGTTCCCAAAGTAGGATTCGTGAGGTTGGAGCAGAAACAGGTCAGAGTGAGCAGAGTGTTAGGGGATGATGCCAAACTTATCCGTAGGCTACTGGGACTGTCAGGGCACAGAGGTGGGTGGCCACAGGTTGATCTCCCTGAGCCTGTGTCCACTTCTGCCCCCATGCCATGCCCTGTGTGCTATGGTCTCCTTCCTGCCAGTCAGCTTGGCAGGTGGGTCCTTCCCTTTATGTTCTGTATTGCCATATCCAGATAGAAGTCCACAATATCATCTGGGAGGAAGATGTGATCTGGGCTCAGGGGTATGAAGGTAAACAAGGGGTGTCCATTAAGGGACTCAAGTATGCAGTATCAATGGAGAGATGGGAAGGAAGTCTGGTGTTATCTGGAGAAGCCAGGATAATGATAAATAAAAGGCAACTAACAGAGAGAGCTAAAACCCTAACCTGAAGGCAGCAAGAATTGGCCAGGGTATATACAAGTCAAAGATTCTGACTTGTCGGACAGAGACACAGAGGCCAAGTCCAGCAAGTACCATTGTCCATAGAGGGACAGAAAACATGAAATGAAGAACCACAGAGGCAAAGGGGCATCCAAAAAGGGATGGAAACTAGAAGACAGAAGCCATGAGTCAGGGAGGAGCCAAGGGTCATAGATGATCCTTTGTGACTCAAGTGGCTGGGCTCCAGCAGCTAGCAGCTGCCACCAATGCACGACCCTTCCTTAAGAAAACCCCCTGCCTGATTGCTCAGAAAGCATAGACTGTGTGGATGTCACAAGCAGAAGCTGCCTTTAGAGTAAAATGCCTCCAGCTGTGGTCTATGAAAGGCAGCCCAGCCCTCCACAGAACCCTGAATGGAAAGGAGTCTGGTCTGAGTTGTCCAGGGCAGGGCAGGAGTCCAGAACATGCAGGCTCTCAGTGTCTTCTCGTGTATTCCAGTTGCAATCCCCTCTCCAAGTTCCCAATAATGACCACACAGATATGCTCTGAACAGCCTCAGAGACTCACTAGATGTCAGAGCTGAAGGTGACTTGGACATCCAGATCTCATGAGAGCATCTCTATTCTCTGAAGCTCACTACCAAAGGATGCTCCCAGATGCCCAGAGACAGGAGTCTCCTTTCTCGAAGTAGCTTAGGTGACTATAATTGTCCCTCATAAAACTGCTCATACTGAGCTGAGAGCAAGCACTGGCTCCTTCTGACATTAGTAACGAGTTCTCTTTACTCCCACTTCCCTATATTCTTCCTTTCCACCCTTCAACCCCATCTTTCTCTCTCCTCCAGGATCCCCCATCTGCAGTGTGCTAACTCTTACCTTTCTTCGGGATGCTGTATGGTACCATCTGAATCTCCTCCTCTTGAGAAGCTCTTCTTGGCTTCCTCCTGCCCAGAATTCCCAAGCTGGATCTTGGCCTCCGCCCAACAGTTCTAATGCCAGACAGAAACCCCAACAGACGCTCCTGGCAGCCACAGGGATCGCTCCTCCCTTCCGCATGACTAAAGGCTCCCAGGAGAGTCTCTGAGGAAAGGACTGCTGTAAAGATGAGCCCAGGGTTGGTAGTCACACTTACTTGGCCGCTGTGACCTGAGTAATCATATAACTTCCTAGAGCTCCAGTCTCCTCCGCAAGTTAGAGTCATGTTTCCCAGTCCATGGTCACACTTGTGATTCTGGATGGTCACTGTGGTCCAATATATGACATATCCTGAATCTCTGTAGTATCATCACCACCACCACCCCTTTTACAGGCATGGAAACTGAATCATGGAGCCTAAGGTGGCCCGTGGAGAGCCAGTAATTTGGTCAGCAGTTTTGTATGACCAAACCCATGGTCATGATCCAGCACAAGGCAAATCGGGGCAGGAAGCCACAGGGACTCTTAATTCACACAGGACAGATCACAGGTGGAAGTATGTAGGACTGGAGGCAGCTGACTAGAGGACTCCAGAGTTAAAAGTAGAAGTTGGTGGGGGGGGGGGGATACTTCTGTTAAATATATACTTTCCTAAGAATCAAAGGAAAAGAGAAATATAGCCAGTGTTCTATGGGGGTGGTACAACGATGATCAGAGAGCTAAGAATATTTACCCAAGGTCAAGTGTCTGAGGTCACTGACCTGCCATCCAGACCTGAGTGTCAGGTGCCTCCCAGGTGCTCTGTGGAATGAAAGATAAGGCAAGACCACTAGAGTCTCCAGCCTGGTTAGGTGCCTCCCAGGTGCTCTGTGGGATGGAAGATGAGCCAACATGACTAGAGTCTCCAGCCTGGTCAGGCGGCCGCTCTCAGCCTTCCTGATATCTAGCTCACCTGCAGAATGGCTTCCCCGAGCTGGACTCCAGCCTTCTGAGGAATCTTGAGGTATTTTCAAGGTCTCAACCCTAGTCACCAGTGTTAAAGACCAAATAGGAAGCAGAGATCCTCAGTCCTGGGGACATTCCACTATGATTCCTTCATGCCCAGGCCAATGCATGTTATGGAATCTGAGTTGAAGATGTGTTAACATTTGTTTATGCTGTGGAATATCTGTTTAATGAGGCAACGATGTGTTACATTCTTTTATGATGCATTTGTTGAACTCTGTGAAGCTGTGTTACCTTGCCTATCTAAAACACCTGATTGGTCTAATAAAGAGCTGTCAATAAGTAGGCAGGAGAGAGAAATAGGTGGGACTGGAAGGCAGAGAGAATAAATAGGAGGAATTTTGCATGCGAATGGATGGAATTAGAAAACCCTATCCTGAGTGACGTAACACAGACCCAAAAAAGATGAATATGGTATAGATTCACTCATAAGTGGATACTAGCTGTAAACAAAAGATATTGAGCCTATAGTTCATAATCCTAGAGAAGCGAAGTAATAAGGTGAACCCTAAGAAAAATGTATATAGATCAATGTGGAAAGTCAAAACAGACAAGATCACCTGACAAAATTGGGAGCATGAGGGTCAGGGGAGAAGGGAGGGTGGATGGGAAAAAGGAGGGGAGAAGAAGGGGGATGCGGAGAACTTGAGGGAATGGGATAGTCAAGAAGGAGGAAGGACGAAGTTGAGAGCAAGGAAAGAGTTATCTTGATTGAGGGAGCCATTATAGAATTAACAAGAAAGCTGGCTCTAGAGAAATTCCCAGGAATCCACAAGGATGACCCCAGCTAAGACCCTAAGCAATAGAGGAGCGGGGGACCCGATCTTGACTTCCCCTGTAGTCAGACTGATGAATATCTTAAATATCACCATAGAACCTTCACCCAGCAGCTGATAGAAACAGAGGCAGAGACCCGCATCAGAGCCCCAGTTGAAGAGTAGGAGGAATGAGAATATGAGCAAAGAGGTCAAGAGCATTATGGGTTGTTCACCCACTGAAACAATCTATCTGAGCTAATGGGAGCTCACCAACTTCAGCTGGATTGGGAAGAAACAAGCATAGCACCAAACTCATCCCTCTGATTGTGGTTTACAGTTGCATGGCTGGGGCAGACTGAGGGGCCACTGGCAGTAGCACCAGGATTTATCCTTACTGCATGTACTGTCTTTTTTGGGAACCTATTCTCTTTGAATGGATACATTGCTCAGCCTAGATATAGTAGGGAGGGCCTTGGATCTTCCACAGAACAATGTGCCTTACCCTCTCTGAGGATTGGATGGGGTCGGGGTGGGAGGGTATGTGGAGGGAATGGAAGGAGGGGAAGGAGTGGAAACTGGGATTAGTATGTATAATGAAAAAAAGATAGTTTGTTGGTGTGGGAGGTCCTTCTGTCTATGTGTTGCTTTTATTGGTTAATGAATAAAGAAACTGCCTTGGCCTGTTGATAGGGCAGAACTTAGGTAGGCAGGAAAAACTGGACTGAATGCTGGGAGGAAGAAGGCAGAGTCAGAGGAACGCCATGGAGCCGCCCCCGGAGTCAGACATGCTGAAACTTTGCCAGTAAGCCACTGTCACATGGTGATACACAGATTAATGGAGATGGGTTAAATTAAGGTATAAGAGTTAGCCAATAAGAGCTAATGGACCAAGCAGTGTTTTAATGACTATAGTTTCTGCGTGGTTATTGCGGGGCTGAGCAGCCAGGAACCAACATACGGCTTCCTCCGACAGTTTGTTTCCTTTATAAATAAATGAATAAATAAATAAATAAATAAGAAAAATTAGAAAGCCCTGTGAATCAGAGAAAAATGCACTTGTAACAAGTGAAAATGAAAATATATTTTAAAGTGAGTACTATGGCAAAAAGAGTCTTTAGTAAAGGATCCATAGCACAAAAATGCTTACATCAGAAAAGAAGAAAGGTTTCCTATTAATGACCCCTATTCTTGCCTGAAGGATTAGATAAAGATGAACAAGTTAAATTTGAAAAAAAAGGAAAGAATATTAAAAATGAGAAAATCACTGAGATGGAGCAGAAACAAACAATGATATTGAAAGTGGATGCTATTTTTATTGCTTTTCATTTTTATTTTGTGTCTCTGTGTGTTTTGCCTGCACATATGTATGTCTGTATACCATTTCATTACTAGTGCCCATAGAAGCCAGAAGAGGGTATCAGATCTCCTGGAACTGGAGTTATAAACGGTTGTGAGCTGCTATATGAGTTCTGGGAATCTAACCCGGTTCCTTTGGAAGAGCAACCAGGGATCTGAGCCACTGAGTCATCTCTCCAGCACCTGGTGTTTTGTTTTGAGGAGACAAATAATATTGACAATACCATAGCCAGACAGAAAGGAATAAAGGTAGAAGACACTAATTTCCAATCTCAGGAATATGAAGGAAAGCATCACTATAGATTCCACAAATATAAAAAGAGAATGTTATGAGCAACCTTAATCTAATAAACTAAGGTTTAGGTAAAGTGAACAGACTCACTGAAAGACATTAAGTACCGAAGTTCATTTGCAAACATTAAATCACCTGAATGATCACAAATGTTTTTTGTCTCAGTCTTTATTTTGAGACAGTCTCTCTATGCAGCCCTAACTGGCCTGGAACTTACTGTGTAGACACTGCGGGCCTCCACCTCACAGAGATGCACCTGCCTCCACCTCTTGAGTCATAGGACTAATGACCTGTGTCATCACACCCAGCATAAACTTTTAAAATCTGAATGCGTAGTTAAAACCCTTCCACAATATGAAGTCTAGACCTGTATGGGTTAGCTCATGAACTCTACAAATCAAATAAGGAAGAAATTAAAAAAAAAAAAACACTGCCAAGTATGTACAAGCACTCCTAGCAAATTTAAGAACACACCATTCTCAGTTCAATCTGTCAGCCTAGCACTGGTCTAATACAAACCCAAGAAACTACAGTATAAAGAGAGTTATAGGTGTTTATCATAATGCATAAGAAGAAGTTAACCCAACATAACTAAGTGTTAGATGGACAAAAACTATGCTGAGGAACAAACAAGTGTGCCAAAATAGATGGAATTGGACTTCAGAGAGAAGCAATTCGAGGATCCAGCCTCAAATTTGCTAGCCGGGTGACCTCAGAGGGATGGGAAGCAGGAGAAGGAAGGAGGAAGAACAAGAGGAGAAGAGAGAAGAGGAAAAGGAAAAAGGATGAAAAGGAGGGGAAAGGAGGGGGAGAGGAGGGAATGAGAACGAGGAGGGAAAATAAGAGAGAAGGGAGGAAGAGGCAGAAGGGGAGGAGAGGAGAGTTTCCTTCAATTCTTAAACACAGTGTTCACGGTGTTAATACCTCAGTTCTCAGGTGGTGTGAAGTTCACTGCTCATGGTTCTCACTGAGCCTTAGGCGGTACCAGATAATTGGCTGAGACCAGCCTGCTGGATGGTATTGTAGCTCACAGTTGGCCAAGCCTCTCATCCTCAAGGCAGGCTCCTTTGTGGTAATCATTATTCTGCAACAGTTAATGAGGCCAGACAACCACTATTCTCTCTTGGAATTCCAGTAGGACCCAAGGGAGCATTTGGGAGTCCTCAAACTGGGTCAGAGGAGGGATATCTATCTGCCCAGCCTTTTGACCACCTGGCTGCCATGGCCATCCTTACAGACATTATGATGTCTCAGAGGGAAGAAATTTCAATTCCTAATGGAAATTTCCAAAGGATGCCCAGCTCCCCAGTTCTAGGAGCCACGCCTGAAACATCTTAGGGGCATTAGACTTCTGACTGCCTCTTTCATCCAGCCCAGAGGCCCTGTGCTGTGTTCACTAGTGTAGGCAAAAATCCCCAGGGCTTCTCGGAGGCTGGAACTCCACTCTCCAACTTCATCTGACAAAAGAGCACCCCTGAGTCTGCCCACCGGAGCTCTGCCCTGCACACTTAAGAGAACGGTGAACCCCTCCTGAAGGGCCACAGTGTAAGCAGAAGAGGATGGACAGCTTCGTCTAGTGACGCACAGAACCCAGAGGAAACAGGCTGCTGCGGTGAAGAAAGCCGCTCAGACAGAACCAGGCTGGTCATTTGGGGGCGACTGAAGGCAAGGGGCGAGGTTGGGAGAGAGTGCTGTATGAAGTATATTCTTTCCTCCCTACCAGAATCTGAGAGCCTGGGAAGGAGCGGGGGACACCTGCAGGTGGCGGATGGAGAGAGAATGTGAGCAGGGTTCTTTCCTGGAGAGAGGGCTTGAGGTAATTGCTCCCTCATCACCTTTGCAAGAGGCAGGAAAGCACAGTGGTTAAGCCACCTATGCTGTTTAAGACCCAGGGGTTAGTCCCAGCCCCTGCGCTTACTGCTTTGGTAGAAGGCAAAGCAGAACTGTTTACAAAGAGAAACCTAATGCTGAGGTAGAGCTGTCTGACTGCCACTGCCCGGCAGGTGACTAACTGCTACGTGACTTTCCCTAAGTGAGCACAGTCTTGAACCCACGGTTTCCCCAAGCCCTTAACAGGGGCCTCATTTTTGCTAGATGCTGTGAAACAACCTAAAAGAGACATAGTGTCAACCCAGAGCCTGGTTGTTAAAAACAATACACACATGAAATGAACAAGGCTGGGCCGGTCAGGTAAGGTTTAAGAGATCCCAGGAAGTCTGTGATGGGCGCAGGGCCTGGGAAAACACAACGGAGCAGGGGAGGTGCCAGCAGGGCCACAGTGGGGAAAGGATGACAAGGGAAAGAACTAAGAAATCCAGCTGTTAGGGTCCCAAATCCAGCTGTTAGAGTCCCAAGTCTCCAAGAGGAGTGGCCTCTAGCTGTCCAGACAGGACCACAGAGCTGGTCATCTTGCTAACTCAGGTATTGCCTTCGGCTGCTGGAGAATCATACCAAGTTGAACAGTCAGAGCCTCTGAGCACGGTCTTGAGTTCCATCGGGGAGTCACAAGAAGGGGCATGCTAGGTGAGAGTGCAGCTGCTGGGGTGTAGGCGAGGAGGCCCGGGGGAGGCCTCTAAGAGGGTTTGGGTCTGGAGTACCATCAGCTGGAAGAGGACACAGGCATCTCATTCCCTTCCCTCCTCTGGGAGATCATTTGCCCTGATGACCCATTCTCGTTTCCTAACCCAAGGCTCTGAGCTGGGCTAGGCCACCTCTTACCTTCAGACACTTTCCTTACCTGGTGCACACTAGGTCCCCACCAGCTCTCTGGTCTTATTTTCCAAACTCCTGGAACAAACTCCTGCCCACATAGCCCTGTCCATCTCAGCCCTTCCCTGGTGCTCTGGGCCCTGGTATGTTTGTGGGTCTCTAGCTTGATATCAAAGACAATCGAACTGAAAGGGCGTCATATTGAATACCTTCAGTTCAAATAATAGTTCTGTGAAGCTCAGAGAGGGGTGTGAAGTTACCCAAGATCACACAGCACATGGGGGCAAAGCCAGGAGCAGCCACAGCACTCCTGATTTCTGAGCGTGTTTATCCTACACTAACTCCTTTTATTTGCCTCATTTTATATTCTACAAAATGTCTCGCCACTGTATTTCACATGCGCCTTGCTATAAATCTGTGCCACAAGCTCTTCATCTCTGTTTACCGGTTGTGGAGACTGAGACCAGCGGCAAATTTGCCCAAGGTCACACTGCTAGGTAAGGGACTACCACTGGGCCACTCAGGGGAATCTGATTAAATACCTGGTCAAGGCAAGGCAACAGAAACAGAAGGGAACATGTCTAAGTTCAGGAGACAGAGCCCGGATAGGCCTTGGGGAAGCTGGAAGCAGCAAGCCAGGGTCGCCTCTTCAGAAGCACAGGCTGTGAGGTCCCTGCTCTGTGCTACTAAATATGTCCTTCCTTTTCCATTTTAACCATAATATTTATTAGGCAAATACAGTGCTGCCATACCAAGATCATAACATAATGGCTTCAGTTCAATGCATTTGTTAAGTCTTTTATTTTATTTTATTCTTTGGGACAGGCTTCCATGTAGACTAGGCTAGCCTCACTATGTAGCTGAGGATGACCTTGAGGTTCTAGTCCTTCCGTCTCCACCTCCTGACTCTGGGATTACAGGTAGGTGAACCATGCCAGGTTTATGGATGCTACTGAGCCTAGTGTATGTTAGAGAAACACTCTCCCAACTGAACTACACACTCAACCTCTAATTATATTTCTAATATGCTATAAAATACTTTCATCATCAAACATAACTGTAGTAATTTTATCTTGAGTTAATTTGCTTAATATTTTTTAATCTATTAATAAGATCGCTTATAACTTAGTCAATAAATATGAGTTTCTAAATTAATATATTTTACCTAGATTTGCCTATAACCTGAAACCAGTCATAAACTTCTGTTTGTTCTCCTGCCTATTTTTATCAGCTTTGTAAGTTCTCCACTTGCCTCCTCCACAGCTTCAGCCCTCTGCACAGCTCTGGCTTGGTGGTACCCAATCACCCACAGCCGCTAACCCAGACTTTCAGACATCATTTTAACCTTCTGCTAGCAGAAGGATCTGCCTACCTACTGGGACAAGTGCACATCCTTGGCAGAATGAACTGGCAATGGTCATGAATTGGCTGAGCTCCCTGCTGCAAAAATCGTCACTTAAGTTCTTGTCCTTGGTTGATGAAGATGGCTTCCACGGTGATCCTGTGAGCAGTCAGATTTCTCAACTCCTTGCCCAGTGTCCCAGCAGCCCTAGCTTTGACACTGTTTCCATCCAGCTCAGCACAGGTTTGACTGCGTCACTGGAAGCAATTGTGTATGCTGTTGTGTGTGAGGCTCTGGCTTCGGTCTTCCTGCCCTAAGGCCACAGACAGAAGAGCAGAGTGTTCGCCTCTCTGTAATAGTCAGATCGCCATGCAGATCCTCAGAAAGGAAAACCACAGCTCGGTGTCGGAGTTTATCCTCCTTGGCTTCTCCAGTGAGTCACAGGTCAGAGTGGCCCTGTTTGTCTTTTTTCTTCTGCTCTATCTGGTCACCCTCCTGGGCAATGGCCTCATTGTCAGTCTGATCTACCTAGACTCTCACCTTCACACACCTATGTACTTCTTCCTCAGTATCCTTTCTTTGGTAGACATGAGTTACGTCACTACCACTGTACCCCAGATGCTGGTTAATATGATATGTCCAAGGAGGACCATCTCTTGGGGTGCTTGTGTAGCCCAGATGTTCATCTTCCTGGTCCTGGGAATTGCCGAGTGTGTTCTCTATGCCATTATGGCCTACGACAGGTATGTCGCCATCTGCTTCCCCCTTCACTACTCTCTACTCATGAGCCGTCTGGTTTGTATCAAGATGGTCACAATCTGTTGGTCCATCAGCATCACTGGTGCTCTGATCTACACGGTCTTCACCATGCGTCTGCCCTACTGTGGCCCCTACAAGATCAATCACTTCTTCTGTGAAGTCCCTGCTGTCCTGAAGTTGGCCTGTGCAGACACATCCTTCAATGACCAGTTGGACTTCATCTTGGGCTTCATCTTACTCCTGGTCCCTCTCTCCCTCATCTTGGCTTCCTATGGCTGCATTTTTGCCTCCATCTTAAGAAGCCGCTCCTCCCGGGGAAGGCTCAAGTCCTTCTCTACATGTGCATCCCACATCACTGTGGTCACCATGTTCTATGGGCCAGCCATGATCATGTATATGAGGCCCGGCTCTTGGTATGACCCAGAGCGGGACAAGAAACTGGCTCTGTTCTACAATGTTGTCTCCGCCTTCCTCAACCCCATCATCTACAGCCTCAGGAACAAGGATGTAAAGGGGGCTTTTCTGAAAGTGTTAGGAGACAAAGGGACAGCCCAGTGACCCAGGACTGGAAGACTGGATGGAGCTCATTTGGCACATTAAAGAAATAGGTTCTGAACCACACGAGTTTCCAAATAGCCAGGAGAGATTGTGGCTACTCCCAAACAGAAAGTCTCACTGTAACTTGTTAAGTTTTCAGCTTCCTCCAAAGACTCAGTTAAGGACGAGAGGCGAAGGGTTTGTTTTTAAAAGGCTGTCCTTGAGTTCATGGACATTGTTTCCTTGCTCTTCCTTGGCTCTCGCTTTACTTCTAGAAGTCCATGTCAGTTCAGCACGAGGACAGCCCAGTGTTTAACATGAAAACAGGCTTTTTGGCAATCTGAAGGAATTTGGATTTGAAAATGACACGAGGAAGACTATACACAAGGCACACAACCTTGTCTTGCTGCTGTTTGATGGACTCTTTACAGCTAATACTTAGGACTGCTTTTGTACTAGAAGCCGTAAAGTCTAAGCTAGGGCGGTTTTAGATCCATATGTAAAACTGTGGCTACTAATTGATCTAATCTGAGCTTAGTTCATAAAAATTACTTTTACTTGGGTTGGGTTAGTTTTAAGATTTATTTTTATTGCTTTGCTTTTGTGTGTAGGGATGGGTGCATATGTTATGTAAGTGCAGGGGTCTGTGGAAGCCAGATTCCTTAAGAATCTGACAGCTGGTATGGGTGTAGTTGTGAGCCACCTGATAGGGATGCTAGGGAACCAAAATCGGGTCCTTACAAGAGCAATATGTGCTCTTAGCCCTTGAAACATCTCTCTAGCTCCTTGGTCTATTTAGAATTTATGTTTTAAATCTCACTTTTGGGAAAATAAATATATATTTTATAAAATAAAATATGTATGTATTTCTGTATCTAGCTATCTATGTCTCTATCTGTAGACATGCACCTGAGAGAAACAGAGGTAGATACATTAATCTTTTGTCATGCTTTGTCCAATACACTTTTTCTTTCTTTCAAAAAAAATCAGATATGGCTAGAGAGGTGACTTGGTGGTTAAGAACACGGGTTGCTCTTACAGAAGGCTTGAGTCCAGTTCGGAACACTCACGTGGCAGTTCACAACTGTCTGTAACTCCAGTTCTAGAGGATCTGAAGCCCTCTTCTGGCCTCTGCAGGCCCTGTGTGCATGCAGTACACAGACATACATGCAGGCAAAACACCCATTCGTGTGAAATTAAAATAAATCATTTTAAAGAAAATTAGACAATAGCAGAGTTTAACTGACTTCGAACAGTTTTTCTTTAATCTTTAAACTGGTCTATTCAACCTTCTGTTAATTTTGATGGAATACTATTGGATCCAATAGCAATACCAAGAATTATTTTTATATGTGTCAAAAATGTAAATGGTAGCAGTTATCAGTATGACTGAAAAGCGCTTAACTCAATGCCATGTTTCTCTTACCTACTCATCTGATGATGAGATCCAGCTCAACTAATCAACAAACATCCGAATAGACCACGGCTTGTTTCCCCAGTTCCCTCTTAATTTAAACAAGTCTGCACTTATCCATCCAAGATACCCGCATATCTTTCTAAATTTATAGACAGAAGTAAACTCTGCAGATCTCAGAGTCAAGGAGGTTTACTAGATATTCCCACATTACTCTTCTAGGTGGTTACAGCCAGTCACGTCTAAAATCACCAGTACTCGGTGTCCTTCAGTGTAATGTTTCTGTCTTGTGTGACAGGTGGCAGTGTTGCTTCCTGTTTAATCTGCATTTCCCTGGCTGTCTTCCCATGAATCACAGGTAGAACTGTGTAGGGTACCAGGCTCTAGCGTCAGACGTCTGGATTTAATTCCAGCTGTATCCTCAGTAACTCAGGAATGATAGGCAAGTCACCTAACTTCTCCAGGTCTCGGTTTCCTCATCCGTAACCAGGAAGAAAATAGTACATGCCTCAGAAGGCTCAGAAGGATTAGGTGAGAGGGGCGTGCAGAGCACCTACAGTGATTGGCAGGTGCTAAGGGCTACTTGCCTCTTTTGATTTGCAGTTTTTTGCACATTTTGAGTGTAGGTTTTGTTTGTTTGCCTGTTTTTGCCTGTTCCATGCATTGAGAATACCTTTTTGAGTCTGCTGCTTGTGTTTGTTTTTTTTTTTACAAAAGTAATAAATTTTTATTTTCTTCAGACTTTTGTGAAACAAAAGAAACAAAAAGAAGGAAGCCATCCATTACTACAGACTGGAAATAATCACGTAATATTTTTTGAGAAACATGCATAAAATTATTAAACAAGTTTTTCATAGATTTTGAGGTGAAGCAGTCACTATGCGTGCTTCTATAACTTATAACAGCCACTCAATCAGTTTGGGGGCATTTACACATGCTGATTTATTTTACTGCTGAAGAGTGTTCTTTTGTAACTTATATGTTATTTATTTCATGAGAGGCAGAGAGAGAGAGAGAGAGAGAGAGAGAGAGAGAGAGAGAGAGAGAGAGACACTGCTCTTTTCTCACGTATTTTATCTTATTTTTCTTTTGCAGTTCCTATTTGGGGAAAATACTTTCAAGCTCCCATTCTATTTCTTGAAATATGCAGCATTCACAAATTATGTTTGCTAGTTCATTTTTATTTGTGTGTATATGTGTGTGTATGTGTGTGTGTGTGTGTTAGGCATGTTCGTGTGTCTGCAGGCCCAGGTGTGTCTTCGGGTGCACATTGTGCTTGCGCAGGTGGAGACTGGCTTTGTGTGCTATCCCCTGTATCCCATGAGGACACAAAAGTGATCCTCAAGGAGCTGGGGTGACAGCTCAGCAGCTGAGAGCACAGATTCCAGAGGACCTGAGTTCGGTTCCTAGCGCCCATGCCAGGAGCTCACAAAGGCCTGGGACTCCAGCTCCAGGCCATCAGACACCCTCTTCTGACCTCTGTAGGGACTGCGCTCACATGTGCCACACACTCACACATACACATGTACATACACACACGTACACATGCACATAAATATGTTTTTAGAGAATACTCAAGTTCTGCAGAATCGGTATATATTTCCAAGGCAAGCTCCCTATTTATCTCAGCTGGCCTCTCTCATATCACTTTTACGTTAGAGTTTAAACTCGAGACACTTAGTCTTTTTTTTTTAAGCTCTTTTAAGTGTATTCAAGGTTAAAATAGCTTATCTAGGATCAATAAGATTGTTCAACAAGTAAAAGCACTTAACACATAAGCCTGATAGCTGGGGTTCTAACCCCACAACCTATGCATAAAGCAGAAAGAGAGAACCAACTCCATAAATATTGTTCTCTGATCTCTACACAATTGCTATGACACACACATCTACACACACGAATAAATAAATAAAGAAATAAACATTTAGCTTTAAAATTTTCTATTATTGGAGAGGATGGAGGGGAGAATACTGAAAGAGACTACTGGAAAGTGGGAGCACATATTTGGGGGTCAGATAAAAACCTGGTGCAAGGGAATTTCCCAGGAATCTACAAGGATGACCCCCAACTAAGACTCCTAGCAAGAGTGGATAAGTAGCCTCAACCGGCCATCTTCTGTGACCAGATCGGTGCCTTGTCCAAATGTCATTAGAGAGGTTTTATCCACCAGCTGATGGAAACAGATGCAGACTCAAAGCCAAACACTAGGTAGAGTTCGTGAAATCCTGAAGAAAAGGGAGAGAATGGATTGTAGGAGCCAGAGGGGTCAAGGACACCAGAAGAAAACACATAGTCAACTAATCTGGACTCATCGGGGCTCACAGAGACTGAACTGGCAACCAGGAAACCTGCATGGGACTGACCTAGGCATTCTGCATATATGTCACAGTTGTGTAGGTTGGGTCTCTTGTGGGGCTCCTAACAGTGGGAACATGGGTTGTCTCCAGCTCTTTTACAGGCTTTTGGGAACCTATTCCTCATACTGAGTCACCCTACCCAACCTTAATATATGGGGAGGTGCTTAGTCTTACCACAACATGATATTCCATGCTTTGTTGATACTTATAGGAGACCTGCCCTTTCCTGGATGGAGATGGAAGAAGAGGGGATTGGGAGGTGGGAGAGGGGAATGGAGGAAAGGGGTTGGAAGGGGAGAATGAGGGAGGCTATATCTGGGATGTAAAATAAATATATTAATAAAAAAAAGAATCCTTCTCTGTTAGGCTCAGGAGAAGATGTGGCCACATGCAAATCTTATTCTCGACATTTTCATCCATATATATATTGAAGGCTGGTAATGTTCATACACACCCACTATCTTCTCTCATCTCCTTCCCTCTCTTGCTGCAATCTTTCCTCCTAACAATCCCCCCGGTACTGTTTGCTTGTACTACATGTACTATGGTACTATGCCCATAATCGGGCACCTACACTAAGAGGCATTTCGCATTTGCCAGTTAGGAAAGGAGCCTGGAGATTTAAACACATACACACAGAGATGAGACAAACACACGGGGACACAGGTCATCCTTGAAACAAGAATGCCAAGAATGCCCCCTTTATTGTGCTCAGGGGCAGCTTATATAGGACTCTGGCCACGCCCAGCTCTTGGGATCTTTCAGCTGCAAACTCATCAGAACCCACTCCCCTGCTATCAGCGTCTCATACTCAGAGCAGCTGCAGGCTGCTCAGAGCACAGGGAAACAGGTTGATTGCAAGAAATTCAGGGTCTGGTGGTCCGCAGTCTGCAACACCCCCATCCTACGCTGGTGGAGGGTTATTGTTTGTTTTTTCAATCCACTGAGTTTAATTAGGGCTGCTGGCATACACATAAGCAGACAGAATGACTAAAAATATTTGAGCTCAATCTTCAGCCATATGTATCTATATAACCTAAGGATCATGGGTCTTCAGTGAGAAGATACACATTGCAGATACACAACTGAAGTGGGTTCCATGCTGTCTTATGAACAGAAATCATGTCTTGTTTTTCAGGTTGTCTTTAATGAAGAACAATGTAGTTTAGTTACACACACAGTAGATTGTATTCAACTCAACTCTTGTAAATCATTTACTATCTTTGTTTTTTTTTTATACTCCATCTTTATTTTTGGTACTTCTCTGTAACCAAATTTTATGATCAGAAAAAAATGCCCATAAGTTTATCTCTGTCTTTTGCTAGGAAATTATTCTTGGCACATAGACAGGACTTGGGAGGACACAGGCCTTGGGGAGCAAGCTGTAAGGTTGAGAATAGGCTATGGACCTGAGCCAGCAGACACCACCATAAGACGGGGCTACAAAACTCCAGGGAGCTTCAGGGATGGAGGTTTACCCACGAGTCCCTGACCTAGCCAAAATTCTATTCTTGTTCTCTTTAGACCCTTTCCTTCCCAAGATAGCTGCACCAGGGATAATTCCCCTTGTGCTCTGTTCACACTCAGCTTCCTTCTGCCCTGCAAGTGTACACTATGTTCGTTCACACGATCCACTTGATGGAGGCTTGCAGCACAGGTGTCAGTGATACAAACTGTCCTTAAATGGCCATGGCGAGGGAACACACAGCCGTGTCTCCTTCCACTGGATCTTTGCACACTCTGCTCTCTGTACTCAGACTGCCCTTCTCTTCCTTGTGCACAGAACAAATTCCTGTTTATTTTCCCAGACTCAGGTCAGATATCGCCTCTCCACTGAACTCTTTCCTCGTCAGTGGGGGAAAGAGTCAATGGGATGCTCTGTGTCATTACACAAACCCATGCGCACCCTCCCCAGACCCTCTGGGCACCTGGACCCCTCTCCATGCTCCAGCCAGTCCTCAAAATCACCGTGAGCAAAGTCTTCAAAATCGCAATGAAGCATGGGGACCTTGGGAGAGGCAGAGAAAAATGTAGAGGTCAATAAAAATCAATTTTAAAAAAATCACCATGCACAGAGTGAGAGGGTCAAGTCTTGATCGCCCTTGGTCTGTAATAATGATCCAACATTGGTGCACATAAATGCTTCTAGCATCAACCAAGTGAGCAGCGAAACCACAGCACAGAGGGGAATGTGACAAGTGACACTGCAGGGTTCTCACAAGACGGTGAGAGTCAGGATGGAGCTGATGCCAGGGAGGTGCTTCGCAGGGCACGAGGCTAGACACGAGAAAAGAATGGCCACCTGTTTGCAAGGGGAGGCTTCACAGACCAGAGCACAGTGGAGCTGGGTTTGGAGGTGTGCACAGATGTTTTACAGGCTACATGCTATGGCAGGGCAGCCAGGACTGAGGAAGTAACAGGAGTGGGGGGGGGGGGAGAGATACAGGTGGTTCTGGCTGCCCAGAATGGAGTGTCAATCAAAGAACTCTGCAAAGTGGTGATGCTGGAGAGTTGGACAGGAATATGCCCAGGAAGGACTCTGGCCACCCACAGAGGAGCTGAGATTGTCTTCTGCACATGGGAACCAGTGGAGGTTTCTCATCAGCGAAGGAACAAAGGCAGGGGTGTGTTAGAAAGATGGCTGAAGCAAGTGTGGACACCGACGAACCACAGCTTCATTGTGGGATTTAGGCCCTGACGTTGAGAAGGGAGGAAGCCTAGGCTCTTCTGACTGCTTGGGGACTTGTCAGGCAAGAAGAGAGGAATCCATGCTGGCCACCTCACAGATGGTCCCTAGGCTTCTGAGAGCCAATGAGTTTCTCACGCTCAGAAAGGATGGAGTCTGCCATTTCTATTGCTACAAGGTGAATATGGTCTTTCTCCCTACCCTTTGTCCAAAGACCTCAAAGATGAGCATCCCAAGGTCTTCCCTACTGTCTCTCTCTGACTCACCTGCAAGATAAAAATTCTTTTAGTTTCTATCTTGAATCTGTGCCCAAGTCTCTGACCCCCACCCCACCCCTATACTTCCCGCAGGGAAAAGAAAAATTGTTCACCAAGTGGCCTGAAATGTCAGGACACAAAAGTGAGACCTGAGACGTCACTGGTTGATTTAAGACCCTCACAGACTCCTTGCTTTATGATAAGGATTAAGATGTATCACATCCAAGGTTCCACACTAAATGCTCCTACTTTCTATGTGACTATGTGAGCATTTAACGAACTGTAGTTGAAAGCTGATAATAAAAACCATTAACATGCTAGCAATATTTGTTTCACATTGTCCCTATTTTTGAGCCCATAATTTTTGTTGTTGAGTGTAGTGCAAATTATAATTGATCTTTTTTTTGAGGGGGGGGTTCCCTGTCTCCTGCTTTTTTTTCCTGAAGGAGGAACCACTGAGTTGGCCCTGGCCTGGAGGCCTTGCCTGAGCCTAGCATCAGTGTCCCCAGCATCCTCAACCCTGTCCCAGCTGAGTCTCAAGCCATCCTAGAACCCAGGAGAAGGAGTGGCCGCGTGTCCCTCGGGAGGGAGAGTCCTCAGAGTTCAGGGCCTCTCCCCCGCCCCAGCCTAGAGACAGCTGCTGGAACTATCCTGTCTGGAGCCCTAGGGCCAGGTGCCACTGGGGAGTGGCCTCCAGCGTTTGATGGGGCATCACCCACACCCTTTTCCTGCAGAACTATATGCTCAGGGCAGGAGAGTTCCCAGTCCTCCTGGAGATTTGGCAGCTGTTCCATCTCCAGGTGTGCTGGCCAGGAGCTCCAGGTAGGAATCCAGGGCAACCTACAGTTTCTGTTGGCCAGCTAGAACAGCTGTTTTGTGTGTTTGATTCTGTCCCTTTTCCTATCTGTGTGAGTGTATGTGGCACCTTGACATTCTTCCTTCCTTCACCAGCCTCCTTTCTCTCTCCTTTTGCTTGCTGCCTTCTTTGGTCCCTCTAACAGTCTTTCATAAGGTCTCAGTGTCACTGTGTTTCCTTTAGCCATTGTCCCTCTTTTTAAAAAAAAAAAAAATACCTGTTTTTACTTTGAGAGAGAGAGAACCCACCACATCTGTGCTGAGTTCCCTTGGAGACCAGAAAAGGATTTTAGATCCCCTGGAGCTGGAGTTACAGGCTATCATGAGATGCCTGAGATGGGTGCTGGGAGTTGAACTTGGGTCCTCTGGAAGAGCAGCAAGCACTCCTAACCTTGACTTAACCCCTTAACTCTTAGCTTTAACTCTCTAGCCCCATTCCTCTTTTGAAACACGGAGATAAATGAGCCTTCTCCCTCCTTCTGAGGCCCCTGGGTCCTCTCTCCCCACACCTGTGCTCCTTGATTTCCACACCACATCCATCCCATCAACACCCAGCCTCTGGTTCCCTGTGTCTTTCTCTGCCTTGAGTGTCTGTCTTGTTGACTGTTCACACCAAACCTAACACTTACATGTCTTTCTGTCGGGACCTCACCAGCTTTTCCTATCTTCTCTCTGCTACACACGCACACACACACACACACACACACACACACACACACTAACACAAACACTGGATTATTATTATTACCCTTAAAGGTCTATGCTGATATGGAGAAATGATGTGTGTGTGTGTGTGTGTGTGTGATAGAGGAAATGAGTGGTGACAGGAAAGAGGAGAGAAACCACATTTAGAATCAGACATTATGAAGCCAGCGTTCTCTCTGTAGATTAGACACAATGAGCTGCTGAGAGTCAGAACCAGAAACAGCAAAGTCTGCTTTCTTTAATGTCTCGTCCCAGCCTGTATTCAGGAGAGGAGTTAAGAGACAAATACAGGGGTTCACATTAAAAACACAGACAATTCTCTGATTTGCATTCCTTCATGGCAAGGAACCAAGGCTAATAGCCCCAATCACCAGTCTACTGTGGCCTAGAGAGTCACCCTCCACCAAGACTTTACAGCCTAGAGAGTCACCCTCTACCAAGACTTTGCAATGGTACAATTCAGCTGTCTTTTCATTAACAGCAGCGCGTCAACAAACATAGATGTGACAGAGTCAAAATCTGAGCCTGAGAGGCCAACCAAGCAGCTCTAAGACACAGGGCAAACCAGCCAAAGAAAGTGAGACCAGAGGCCGCTCCCAGGCTTCACTTGGGCTAAGGAGGCAAGTCCATCATAGGGGCAAGCAGTCCTAGACCAGTCACTTGCATCTTTGCTTCCTGGACTGGAGGACAATTGGCTTGATGCTCACTATATTCTCAGTCTTTCTACAGAGTCCCAGTCCCACTTCTCCTCCTCTCTGGGCTTTGGTAAGATGAGGAACTTGCATTACTAGTTATCAAATTGAGCTTCAAGGAGTGCCTAACCTAGGAAGAGGAGACACACGGGGCCATGCTTGTCTGGAGGAAAGGCAGTAGGATGCTTCATAGAGCATAAGTTTGCCCTAGACAAAAATATTCAAGAGCACTATAAAAATTGAGGATGTATAACTCTGAAATTGTAAGACTTTAATTAAACCTCACAGCAAATGCCCACGTACACTCCTTCCCAGACCCACGAAGCAGCAGGATGTGATCTGCACCACTAAAAAAGGTACTGAGCCACATGGCTAACATAGATCAGAAAAAAAAAAAATGGGTTAATCAAGATGTGAGAATTAGCCAGTGAGAGGCTAGAGCTAATGGGCCAATCAGCTTATAATTTATGGAGACCTATGTGTGATTTTTCTCTGGGACTAAACAGTTGTGGGGTACCTGGTGGGAGGACAAAAACCCAAACAAACTAACAGGCCCCTTCATGTTACACACGTAGACCAGTAGGCATTCCCAGTTGTGTTATCAGAAGGCAGCCAGTCAAGAAACGACAGTCCCCTGCCTCTGTGCCTGCTTCAGTCTTAAATGAATTCTTAAGGAGCATTTAGCCAGTCTACACAAGGCACCAGGTGAGAGCTGGCACTTGGATTCTTGGGGCCCTTGTCCCCATCTCCCAGGCTCAACCTGAAGCATAAACAGAAAGTATTGAGTGTTCATGTAGCTCAGCAGAGGGTCCCCTGGAAACTAACGGAAGCCTGCACCAGTGCTCTCCAATCTGACTCGCCCCAGCCATCTGATCTTCCACTCACGTACCCACCTTTTCTTCAGCTAAAATTTTCTGAAGGTAGCCTGGGTGTGGTGGCATACCTCTTAAATCCCAGAAGAGGCAGGCAGATCTCTGAGTTCAAAGCCATCCTGGTATATAGAGTGAGTTCCAGGACAGCAGGAGCTATACAAAGAATCTGTCTCAAAAAGTTTAAATAAAATCATTTTTTCTGAATTGTGTAACAGTGGTCACGGCAGCACATAATTTGAGCACATGGCTAGGACAAGGATCATAAATCCATATGCTATAGGGGATAAGAAGGCAATGTCAATGCATAAATTCAGTCTATGAAAAAAAAAGAGTCTGGAGTAAGAAAGTGCCCAATCTATTCCAAAGAAAAGCCAGAGATACTTATTCATCTCCAGGCTGTTTCTGAGTCTAGAAACAAAGGCTGGACAAGGTCAGGTCTATTTTGTGATCCTGGAAGTCCAGTTTTGTGGGCATAAGCTCAACTATTTAAAAACACTAGCAGAAAACAGTAAAAGCTAAGCCAATCCAGACAAAATATGTTTATAACTTGTAGTTTATAAATATGTTATAAACTATGTTTATAAAATATGTTGGCCTACAAGCTCCCATTAATGGCCTATGCCATGCAATTTTAACATGCAGCATGATGTTTCTTTGATCAAATTTGTAAAATAAAGTCAAGGTAGTTTCTGAAGAAACTGTAGGAAATATCTATGTGATGGTTCACAAAACAAACAGTAGAAAGGAATCTAGGAAACCAGACATCACAGGGCACCGGTCATAACTGGGCACGGAGGGTGGTGGAGATGGCTCAGCTGGTAACATGCTTGCCATGCAAGTATGAGCGTGAGTTCAAGCTCCAGAGCTCACATTAAAAGCCAGGTGTGGAGTAGGAGTAAGTGTGATTGCTGTTTTTGCAGCGGATGCTAGTTTGGTTCCCAGAACCAACATGGGAGCTCAAGACTCCCTGCAATGTTAGCCTCAATGACTATGATGTCTTCCTCTGGCTTCTGTGGGTGTCTCCATGCAAGTGGTATACACGTGTGTGCATGCGCACACACGCACATTCTCTCTCTCTCTCTCTCTCTCTCTCTCTCTCTCTCTCTCTCCTCTCTCTCTCTCTCTCTCTCCCTCTCTCTCTCTCTCTCTCTCTCTCTCTCTCTCTCTCTCTCATGTTTTTTTCAAGACAGGGTTTCCCTGTGTAGCTTTGGCTGTTCTGGAACTCACTCTGTAGATCAGGTTGGTCTTGAACTCACAGGGATCCGCCTGCCTCTGCCTCCAAAGTGCTGCCACCACCACCTGACCTAATCCTAATCCTAATGGTGATTTTAAAACACAAAACACCTTTGACCCAAGTTGTGGGAAATTCCGACCCTGATCCTAAACTTTACCCATGGAGGACTTAGCAAATTCTGTAGTCCTAAGACAACATGGAAAGTAAGGAGAGTAGCAGAGGGACACAGGCTGCGTTGGGAGAAGTGGATAGATCATAGGTTCAGACCAGAATGAAAAGTTCACTGCAGGGCTACCCTGGACTCGCCCTGCCATTTGCACCAGTAAAGCCCTTAGGAAATCCTGAGCCAAATCCCAGTATCATTCAAGCTACAAGTGGGAATTACTTCTCAGCACCTCCCACTTGCCAACCCAAAGCCTCCTGAAATGGACAGTGGGTACACAGATGCCCTGCGCGCCCCTGAAATGCTCAACGAATCACATATCTGAAACCTCTTTAAACAGGAAAGATCACAATGCAGGAGCTCAACTGGTCCGCCGTGACAGAATTCATTTTACTGGGCTTCACCCCCAACCCCAGGACCAATCCTCTGCTCTTCACTTTCTTTTTAGTCTTTTACCTGTTGATCCTCTTGAGCAACAGCCTCCTCATCACACTCATCCACCAGGACTCACGCCTCCACACACCCATGTACTTTTTCATCGGCGTCCTCTCCACGCTGGACGTGTGCTATACCACCACCACCGTGCCCCAGATGCTGGTGCATATTCTCAGCAAGAAGAGGGCCATCTCTTTTACAAGATGTGTGGCCCAGATGTACATCTTTCTCCTCTTCGGGGTCACTGAGTCCTGGCTTTTCTCCATCATGTCTGTGGACAGGTATGTGGCCATCTGCCACCCGCTCAGGTACAAGGTCATCATGAGCCGTGGGATGTGCCTCTTAATGGTAGGTATCTGTGCCACCTATGGTGTGGTGGGTGGCCTGTGCTATACTTTCTTTGCTATGCGGCTGCCCTATTGTGGTCCTAATGAAATCGATCACTACTTCTGTGAGGTCCCTGCTGTTCTGAAGCTAGCCTGTGCAGACACGTCCCTCAATGACTTGGTGGACTTCATCACGGGCTTCAATGTCATCGTGGTCCCGCTCTCTCTCATTGCCATTGTCTACGCCAACATCTTCACCTCCATCATGAAGATCCGGTCAACTCAGGGGAGGATAAAGGCTTTTTCCACCTGTGCCTCCCATATCACGGTGGTTACCATGTTCGCCATTCCGTGTATCATCATGTACATGAGTCCTGGCTCTGGCTCCTTGTCCAACAGTGGCAAGAAAATGGCCCTCTTCTATAACATTGCCACAGCCTTCCTCAACCCTGTCATCTACAGTCTGAGGAACAAGGATGTGAAAAGGGCTTTCCTAAAACTGGTGGGACGGAGCGGGGCTCCAGAGTGAAGCTTTAAAGCTAAATACCTGGGGAGCTGAAAAGAGTAGGACATACAGTCACCTCCTTCCAAGGGACTCTTCCATGAAATGAGCAAGATCCAGACTCCGTAAAGATAGCTCTTTACCCTTGTCCAGTCTGGGGAAGAACAGGAGGCTCAGACATCTACAGTAAGTGACACTCCCTGAGACAGACGATTATGAAGAAAGGGTCCAGTGGTGAAGAACCTGGACTTTACTGCCAGACAGAGCAGGGTTAGAGAACTGGTGTTGGGGTTTGAAGGTGAATTCATAGGCTCATGTATTTCAACACTTTGTCCCCAGCTGGTAACAATGTCTGGGAAGGTTGTGGAACTGTTAGGAGATGAAGCCTGGCTAGAGAAAGTGGGCCACTGAGTTTTAGGACATGGTCTCACATCCTGTACCACCAAGACATCAGGAGGGGAGAAGTCCCAACTGTACACTGCTGCCTTCCTGGAGACACCTGCCACATGCCTTCCCCGCCACGACGGACTATGCCCTTTCCCAGTGAAAGCCCAAACAAAGCCGTCCTCCCTTAAGTTGCCTCTTGTCAAATATCTGGTCACAGTAACAAGGAAAATGACTAATAAAGCTTTACCAGTTTCTAAGTTTGTGAACTTTGCAAGTCACTTAACTCCCGCAGGTTTTCTAATTCTTTCTCACAGGGAAATTACAGTGGTTACCATGAGGTAATGTATGGAAACACCTGCTACAGAGCCTGGCATAATTTAGTTTCTTTTGTCAGGTGTTATTATTTTTTAAACACTTCCAAACCCAGGTCTTCTGCAAGAGCAGTCAGTACTTTTAACCCCTGCCATCTGTCCAGCCCCAGGTCTCACTCTTTAGAATGCAATAAAACAAACACAGACTTCCATAGAGTGCTGGTATGAATACAAACTGAGCTTTTGTAAGAGGACTATCATCATGTATCAGAAGCATTCAGGATGTCTGTGCATGACCTTTAACCCTGTCATTCTGTTCTTGGGACACCTTAGGAAGTGGGTATCAGAAGCACAGGAAAAACAACAGCACCGTTTCCCCTATAGGAGCCACAGCAACAGGGGAAAGTTGGAAGGATTTGGAAACACCTCTATAATATGGAGCCACAGAAATGCTCTGTGGTACGAGTTCTCAAAGGTCACTTTGCTGTTATCCTGCAAGGAAAACACAGCACGGTGTTAAGTGAACAGAAAGCAAGAAACAGCTCGTGGACAGGTTGGGATCAGACCATCAGCGGCTAATAATACATTTTCAAGACTAACATTATAGGGTAAAACCTGGAACAGCTGGAGAGGACCACTAAGTCAGTCCTTCTCCATCAGCACGCCTGTTTCCCATGAACACTAATTAACTTCATGTAAGATGCTAATGATGCAGGACATGGGGAAATAAATTTAAAAAAAACTCTTACTTCCTATACAGCTTTTTTATACCTAAAACTTCTCTAAATCTAATAAGTAATTAATTTGAAGGGTTAAAAGGGAAGCACCAGATGTTAAAGGCAAGATGCTGGAGTTGAATAATTTATTCTGTTGCCCTATCAGCAAAAGAATACACCAGAGAAAAGAATCAATGACCTCCAAGATACATCAAAAGAAATCACTCACTAAAACAATAAAGGAGTAGAGGTTGGGGAAAAGAACATGACAGGTAGGGTTTGGGTATAAAAATCCCCCACAGGATAATATGTTTGACCATTTGGTCCCCAACTGATGGGAACAATTTGGGGAGATAGTAGAACATTTAGGAGGCGGGGTCTATCGGGTGGGAATGAAGTAGTAAAAGGCAGGTCTTGATGCAGAGAGCCTGGCCATACTCCTTGGTCTGCAGAGATGTGAACAAGCAGCCTCCTGCTGTCACAGCCACTGCCTTGATCCACGCCAGTTACCATGCCTTCCCACTATGATGAATGGTGCTCAGTGAGCCTAAACAAAGCCTTCTTCCTTAAGTTTCTTCCTCTCAGTTGTTGGGTCACAGAAACAAAAACAGTAACTAAAGCAATGGCATTCAAGAGATATGGGATAGTGTCAAAAATGGACTTACACGTGTATAATTAGAGTAAGGGGAAGAAAAAAAAAGTATTCAAGGGGTGAAAAACATTGGCCTAGCCAGGTCTGATGACACACATCTGTAATCCCAGCACTGAGGAAATAGAGATAGGATCAAGGTAGCCTACATAAGTAAGTTTGAGATGAGCCTGGGCTACATGAGGCCTGGTTTTAAATCCACAACATGTCTGAGGACATAGCTCAGTTGGTAGAGCATTTGCCTAGCATACATGAAACTCTGGGTTCAATCCTCAGCACTCCACAAAACACGCATGGTGGCACATGCCTTATAATCCCAGCGCTCAAGAGATAGAGGCAAGAAAATCAGGAGTTA
Source organism: Alexandromys fortis (assembly GCF_014885135.2). Classification (NCBI taxonomy): domain Eukaryota; kingdom Metazoa; phylum Chordata; class Mammalia; order Rodentia; family Cricetidae; genus Alexandromys; species Alexandromys fortis. The sequence continues at coordinate 4,449,235 of NW_026068004.1, forward strand.
ATGGCAATCCTCATCTACATGGGGAAAGCTTTCTAAAAAGATACCTTGTCTATGTCTCTCTGGCATTCAGAGAGACTGAGAATTGGCACCAGTATATGAATTTCGGGTTATCATGGGCAGATACAATTCAGTTCATGATAAACAATGGCATAAACATTTACCTTGATCCCTGACATCACAAAAAGTAAAACATAATTTAAAATTAATTAATTAAATGTATTAATCCTCGAATATATGAAACCATTTGCCAAGATACACCGTATCATGGGGGTATTATTGAAAAATTTAAAATGTTCACAATCACCCAAGGTAATTTCTCGAATCATGAAGAGATCAAACTATAAATCAACAACCAAAGGATAATAAGAAATTCTCCTAATTGTTAAGAGACTGAGTACCACATTTAAATTACCCATAGCAGACTGGTCTAGCTCAGAGGTAGAGTATGCACAAGGCTACAAATTATTAGCAATAATAAATAATGGTAACTCATAGGTCATAAAGGAAACTTCAAGAGAAATAATAAAATATTTAACTGAGTGAAAAAAGTATAGCATTTACATAACTTTGATTCTCGGCTAAAGAAGTATTGTTTCTTCAGAAAAGCAGCTCGATAGTACTAACGATACATACCAAGACAAAAGAAATTCTTCACATACTAATGAGCCATCGCATCAAAAAAAAAACTTTTTAAAAAGGCAAAACATATCTGAAAACAAGCACAAGGGAAAAATAATAAAGTTAAGGCTAAAATTAAATGAAGTTAAGATAGAAAAATCTCGCCGGGCGATGGTGGCGCACGCCTTTAATCCCAGCACTCAGGAGGCAGAGGCAGGCGGATCTCTGTGAGTTCGAGGCCAGCCTGGTCTACAGAGCTAGTTCCAGGACAGGCTCCAAAGCCACAGAGAAACCCTGTCTCAAAAAAACAAAATAGAAAAATCTCTTAGGGTTATTACTGTGTCAAAACACCATAACCAAAGCAAATCCTGACTACACTTACCTCTAGGTAATGCACAGAGCGATGGGAATTCACATTCAGTTGCCAAACTGAATGTCTCTCCAGAAAACATAGTCACACCCTGTTTGAAAACAACTTCGTCTAGTAGAACTCACACACTGTAAAGTGCATACATTGTACGTAGATAGCTCAGTGCTTTGCTATGGTTTCATAGCCATTAGCATAATCTAACTTTAGAGAATTTTCATTGCCTGAAAAGAAACTCCATACTCTTAAGTAATTTCTCCTTCATTCCCATTATACCCCTAGGACCAACAACCACATGAGTCCACTTTCTCTTTCTAAGAATTTGTCTATTTTGGATTATTTTATATAATGGGACGACATGCCACATGACTTTTTTGCAACTGGCTTCTTTAACTGATTTCAAAAAGTCAACACTGTAGCATATGCGTAGTACACATTGTATATATTACATATGTGTGTGTTTGTGTTTAATATATAATTTATTTGTTCCCTTTTAGGACAAAATATAAGCCATGTGTGGGCATACCATATTTTATTTATCCACTCAGCTAACAGACTTTGAGTTGATGATCTTGCTTTTTAGCTCTCATGAATAAAGTTGCTACGATCACAAAGATATACATTTTTTAAAATATTTTTATGTATTGGCCTGCATGCATTTCTGTGTTCCACATGTGTGCAGTGCCTGTAGAAGCCAGAAGAGGTCATCTCCCCTAGAACTGGAGTTACAGATGGTTGTAAGTTACCACATGGGTGCTGGGAATCAAATCTGGGTTCTTTGAAGAAGCAACAGTGCTCTTAACCACTGAACCATCTCTCCAGCCCCCAGTATGTATATTTTTTATAATCATGTATGTATGTTTTAACTTCTCCTAAATATATATCTGGGAGTAAAATGGATGGACCATGTGTCCCTCTGCACTGAATATGTGAGGAACTGCAGACTGTTTTTAAAGCAGTGATATCAGTGCACATTCCTCCCATCAGTGCAAGTATTCTCAGTGTTGCACAGCCTTCCAGTGCATCTGCCTGTTTAAGTACAGACACACTGGTACACATGAAATAGTGTCTAGCTGTGGATTTCATTAAAATATTATTATAAGATGAAGTATACACATATCATATGTCCTGGCAATCACATTCCTGCATATTTATTCTTAAGAAAAAACAAACCTTTTCCAAAAATCTGCACATGAGAGCTCAGCAGACAAAGGCACCTGCTGCCAAGCCTGGCCACTTGAGTTCAGTCTTCAGGTTCCATATGGTAGAAGGGAAAACTGACTCCCACAAACTGTCCTGCGACCTCCACATGCACAGCTCAGCACACTTGTTTTCTCTCATAAGAAACAAGAAAATGGCACTTAAAACTATTAAAAGAGAAAAACATTTTACACAAATATTCTAGAAACTTTATATGGAATAGCCAAAGAATGGAAAATATCATTATTGTACTCAAATTAAACTTGACAACACATAGAAACATGCTACTGTTATACATAGTATGTTGGAGGGATCGCAAGGGTATTAGGAAGAGTAAAAGAAGAAAGGCTTCATCTGTTTATGTTACATTCACAAAATGAGGAAGTTATGCTGATGGAGAAAAAACAATGACATCAGTATCAGAGGTTAGAGTTGGGGACCATATACATTTCCTTGTGTGATGATGGAATAGTTCTATACCCTGATGGAGTTTTATGAACTGTGTGCATGATCGGTTTCCAAATAACTATATGCCAAGATGAGTACATGTAATAGATGGTAATACCCCAATAAAATCTTCAGTAAGTTAGTGGTGTTGAATCAAAGTCATCATTATAAAAGACATTCATACTACAGGAAGTGCATGACGAGAGTTCCAGAAGGCTACAAGTCTCACAACCCCCAAACCTTCATCCGGACACTTTGCTGCAGCCTACCACCTTGAAGAAAGCCCTTTTCACATCTTTATTACGAAGACTGTAGATGATGGGGTTGAGGAAGGCAGAGATGACATTATAGAAAAGAGCCAGCTTCTTGTCCTCTTCTGGAGAAGATTCCGAGCCTGGTCTCATATACATAATCATACATGGGATCGAGAACATGGTGACCACAGTGATGTGGGAGGCACAGGTGGAAAAGGCCTTGATCCGCCCTTGAGTTGAGCGGATTCTCAAGATAGCAGCAAAGATATTGACGTAGACAACAATGATGAGGGAAAGTGGGACCAAGAGAAGGATGAAGCCTAGGATGAAGTCCACCCGGTCATTGAGAGAGGTGTCTGCACAGGCCAACTTCAGGACAGCAGGGACTTCACAGAAGAAGTGGTTGATCTCATTGGGGCCACAGTAGGGAAGAATCATAGCAGAAACAGTATATATCAGGGCACAGCTGATACCCCAGAACCCACAAAAGGCTACCAGTGACCCACGCAGCAAAGGGCTCATGATGACTTTATATCTGAGAGGATGGCAAATGGCCACATACCTATCATAAGCCATGATTGCAAAAAGCCATGATTCAGTGATTCCCAGCATCAGGAAGATGTACATCTGAGCCACACATCCGATATAGGAGATGGTCTTCTTCTCACAGACCAGATGTACCAGCATCTGGGGCACTGTGGTGGTGACATAGCCCATATCCAGAATGGATAAGACACTGAGGAAAAAGTACATGGGTGTGTGGAGGCGGGAATCCATGCGTATCAAGGTGATAATTAGTCCATTGCCTAGGAGGGTGATGAGGTAGAGGAGAAGAAAGACACCAAACAGAATGCCATTTATCTTCGTGTCACTAGAGAATCCTAGAAGGATGAACTCGGTAAGAGAGCTGCGATTTCTCCAGAGGAAGTCCTGCATCCTTCTCCTATTGCAAAGATAGAGCAGAGCTGTCATTCGTGAAAGAGAAGCCCCTAGATGGTAACCCTGCTGCCATTCGTACAGCAGGTGCACCAAACATGAAGAGCAACGCTAAGTACACATAGGTGTCCCACAGAGCTGGGGGCAGGGTTTAAAGGGGATTCCCATTTAAGACGAAGCAGCATGCTCCTCTTCTGTCATGCAGGTCCAGCTCATTCTGAGATGACAAATGATGATCCCCCACAGTTCAAAATGTAGAATTTGCAGAAGAGCGGGGGGATATCCCAAAAGTAATATCTTCTAACTCATGGTCCATACAACTTAAGATGTTATTGAAGGAATTGGGTGTTTAAGAATGCAGCACTTGTGTGCAACTAACAGCGAAAGTCAAAGTCTGACTTCATTTTGCAGACCATCCCCAAATTGGCTTCAGTTGAACAGCTCAAAAAGCTTGATGGGTGCCCTCAAACTCGAGAGACATGGCTATCAGTCTGACTCCCTGCAATAGTGGGGCCATAACTATCACTGGAAACATGTAATGTCAGTAAATCAAGGTCACATATTTTCACAAGTAATGACAAGGAACAAAGGACTAAAGATGGACGGCCTACGGTTTTCCCAAACGGAAGAGACACACTGGCCTCCAGCACATAGAGATGCTGCTCAGGGAACACCAGAAAAGATCAATTTAAAGGAAGATGGCTGAAAATAAACCGAACAAACAAAACAAGTGTTGTCCTGAAACCGACCTAAGAAGAGAGGTTATGTTTCTTCAAACAATCAGTGATGAGACAGGCTGGGGTCTTTTCACAGGAAATAGAAGGTAACTGAGTAACACATTTAACTTGGTGAAGAGGGAGAGGCAGAAGAGGGCGGGAATAGGAGGAATGGAAGAGAGGGAAGATGAAGGCTGTGCACTGAGGAAGGATGCAAACTACCAACCTAGAACTCAGTGAAGGAGCCCTTTAGGAGTCAAAGTGGATTTCTCTCGAATGAAAGCAGGTCATTGATCACCAAAGACCCATAGCAAAAGATGCTGCAAAGGACTTCTTTAGTCTGGAGGGAAACGCCCCTCTGTGGAGCACAGAACTGAAAGGGAGAATAAAAGGCATAGTGTGAGCAGAGATGACAGAATATTGACTGTTTAAAACAACAAAAAAGAAGACAGAGAAGAATTAAGTTCACCATATCTGATTCCTAGTTCTGAACCAAAGTAACAAAGTGGCACAGTTACTGTCTTAGTTATTTTTCTATTGCTTTAACAAATTATCACAATCAAAGAAACTTACAAAAGAAAGTATTTAATTTAGCTTATAGTTTCAGAGGGCTAGCGTCCATGATGGAAGAGTGGAGGAACATCTGAGAAATCACATCTTGACCCACAAGCAGGAGATGGAGAAAGAGTTAACTAGAAATCTCATGAGTTTTTCTTTTTCACCTAGAACTCACTCTGTAGACCAGGTTGGGCTCAAACTCAGATCTGCCTGCCTCTGTCTCCTGCGTGCTGGGATTAAAGGTGTGCACCTACACCACCCGGTATTTTTTTTCTCATAAGTCTTTTGAAACCTCAAGTCCCATCCCCAGTGATACACCAGTTCCAATCAGGCCACACAAACTGGGAAAAATTAGTTCCACTGTCTGAGGACCAAGTATTCAAATATACGGGCCTATAGGGGCATTCCCATTTAAACCACCACAGTATTGGCATAAAGACAGACCATAGAGGACCCATAGATAAACACACATAATCACAGCTGCCAGATTATTGACAAAGTCGACAAAAATATATATCAGAGATATGGCAACTTCTTCAGCAGACCATGCTTAAAAAACTGTATCTGCATATATACAGAATAATGAAACTAGATCCCTGTCAATCACTGTCTCTCACCCTTCATAAAAAACAACTGCATAATATAGATCAAAGAACTTAACATTAAATGTGAAACTCTGGAACTTGAGTATGGATGCAGAACACTGGAATGCTGCCACCAGGTCAGAGACTCTGTCTACTTGTGTCAGGCCTATGAGTGACTCTGAGCTTTTCCCCAACAACATCTCTTATGTGCTCACTAGGAAAACAGATACAACGTGCAACAGAAACATGTCTGGAACCATCTCTGATTAGAGCAGTTACCTAAAACCAGCCAATCTGGTGCTTACATTTATGTCTAGATTTAAGTCGCTCACCAAGACCCTTCGCCTGAATGTCAGGTGAACAAGAGCCTACTAGAAATGGCTCTTTGGGTACTCAGTAGTCACATGCAACTTGCTGTTCCCCCAAATGCCCTCTCTTAGATTTTAGCATGTGGTCTACTTGGGGTCTCATCTACGCCGCTGCCCCCATTGTTCATGCCGTAAAACTACTGCCGCAGTCCACTCTGTTCCTTCCAGAGCTGAGTAGGTGTCGCCCGTGGATCTTCAGCTCAATATCTCCTCCCTGTGCTTCTCTCATGAGCATCTTCTAGAAGCATCCACTTCCTTCCCACCTCCACCAGCTGTCATTTCATTAGAGAAGCCTTCTTCTAGGCAGCTTTCCTGAGTGCAGCCATCCTTCACTGTCTCTTTTCCTTTGCTATCTTTCTCACAAAAATGAATTTATCTAATTTACCGTCTGCTGCCTTAACTAGACAGCGGCTTGGTTTTATGTACAACTGTATCTCCAGTGTCCATTACTGTGCCCAGCACGGCTCATTAAACTCTGAAAGCAGGCAGTCTTGACTCCACCCTAGGAGCTGTTTTGAAAACATAAGGATGACTCCTTTCCTCGCCTCGCACATCTGTAATGCAAGCCCACTGTGCCTAAAAGCCGTGTTTAGAGAGACGCTGCACAGGCTGTGGCATGAGGAAAGACATTGTGAAGGTGGTGGGCTACTCTAAGCAGGGATGCTCTCCTCCACAGAAGTTAAGCTCAGGAGGATGCTGGCAGACATGTAGATGGCCCTGAGTTTTTCCTAGTGCTCAGCTGAAAACAAATACAATGAGCAATAGAACCATGAACAAAACCATCTGCCGACAGGAGCAGCCATCTGGAGCCAGCCTGTCTTGGGATTAACTACTACATGTCTACACCTGTATCGCCACAGGAGCATCTGAAGAGCCTGTGAAGAAGCATGGATGAGACTTGCTTTGCAAAGCCTCCAACTTGAGCATAGATGTCACCAGTGTGACCAGTTTCAGCGTCACACTGAAAAGAAGAAGAGAAGAGCTCAGAAACTCCTGTTTCCATTGAAAGCTTCAGGCTGAATCTAACTAACTAGATGCATCCCAGACTTTATGTTCTGAATCCTGCCACCATGTTTATATGTTGAGACCCTAATCCTCAACAGAATGTTACCAGAAGGTGGGGTCATTGGGAAGTGATCAGTTAGACCACACACACACACGCGCACACGAAGGGCAGAGGGACACACACACACACAGGGAGGGGGACAGACTTCATGGCAAGGTCAATGCCCTTATTAAAATAAGAAAAGAGATAATAGAATATCTTGCATATCACCAAAGAACCTTCATCTGGAGATGGATGGAGATAGAGACAGAGACCCACACTGGAACACCGGACTGAGCTCCCAATGTCCCAAGGAGGAGCAGAAGGAGGGAAAATATGAGCAAAGAAGTCAGGACCACGAGGGGTGCACCCACCCACGGAGACAGTGGGGTTGATCTATTGTGAGCTCACCAAGGCCAGCTGGACTGCGACTGAAAAAGCATGGGATAAAACTGGACTCTCTGAATATGGCAGACAATGAGGGCTGCTGAGAAGCCAAGGACAATGCCACTGGGTTTTGATCCTACTTCATGTTCTG